>NC_054489.1:3944519-4062019 GCF_017639515.1 Carcharodon carcharias | reverse complement strand
AGGTTGCAATTTTGGATGTGAAGGCTATTAGCTTTCCCTCTTGTACCTGGGCTGCTCCTAGTCATTTTGTAGAAGCATCCACTTACAGAGTGATAGGTTTATTTCTGTCATAATGTGACTGACCTGTCTCCTGGCATGTTACCTTTTTGAGTTTGTTGAAACTCCTGTTGTGTGATTCTAACCACTGGTTCTCTGCATCTTCTTTCATCAGCTCCCACAGGTTTGCTGTGTGCTCTGACATGTGTGGCATGAAGGAGTTCATGTACTGGATCAAACCAAGAAAACTTCTCAACTTTCTCTTATCCCTTCCAACCCAGAGACAGCCAGGATCCTTTCAGGGCTCAGCTTGAGTCCATTAGGTGTGTGCAACATTCTGAAGAACTGGTATTCTGTCATTTTCACAATGCACTTGTTTACGTTTAACTTGATCCCAGCTTTCCTGGTTCTCTCCATAGATTCATGTAGATGGTAGTCATGATCTTTATCGTCCACACCGTATATCTGGATATCATCTGTTATGCCGACTGCTCCTTTGCTTTCCCTGTACGTCTTGTCCACTTCCTGCTGGAACACACCCTGGCTCACTTTAAACTTGAAAGGGAGACACAGAAATTTGTGCTGTTCAAAAGGTATGCTGAATGTTGTCAACAGCTAAGACTCTGCCTCTAGCTTCACGTTCCAGTAGTCATTTCTGGCTTTGACCTTGCTGAAAGCCTTTGTCCCTGCCAGTGCTGGTGTGGTCTCTTCCAGTGTTGGAGTGGGGCAGTGACCCCTCTTCATGCCTTGATTAAGACTTTTTGGATCCAGGCAAATATTTAGCCACTCATTTGGCTTCTCTCTCATGACGTTGCAGAGTCTATGACTCTGGCCATCACCTATTTTGCTCACATTTCTTGGACGCCTCTTTCAAACTTTCCTTTTAGTTTTATTGGTACTTTATGAAGCACTGGTTTCACCGCTGGATCATAGTGACGTGGTACTCAAAGTCTTGAGAACATCCCCAGCCGTCTCATTGGAATACTCTGGGTACATGTGCATCGGGTCTCCTTTGCATCTGGTGCAAAGGCACTTTTCATTGGGTGAACTGTCTTCAACCCTCAGTGTCACCTCCTTCACCTCATGGTTTTTACTGCGATAATCTTCACAATTGCTCAGCCCCATTTGTTTCAGTGACGTGGAACATGTCTTTTCCTTTGTGTGATCCTTTGATTTGGGTCATTCCTAGCTGCCGACTCCCAGTTCCCCAAGTAGCACTGTTAGCATGACATTGTTCAGTTTCAGAACGCCTTTCTTTGGATAACACCTTCTTCCAAATTTTCAGAAACGATCTTCCGGTGTGATCTGAGCGGTGTTTGGGGGAGGGGAGGGGAGGGGAGGGGTGTCAGTCCAGACTACACTAACTTTCCTCTCACCAACCGCCTGTAAACAGAAAAGTGTTTTGATTTTGCTTTTTTAATAAGTGGTGGCGTATTTCCCAACCCCTTGGTATTGTTTGATCCAATTTCTACGAATAACCCCGCAGCAAACTCGAGTTAGGATAAACGCAAAAGGGCTAGTTTATTGCACACGTTCAAAAAAATGTGAAAAGGAGTGTTCACAACTTCCCCTCTGTAGTCAGACAGTAGAGAGAGGGATAGAGAAAAGAAGGGTTCACAGTACAGAAGCCACAGGGAAAATAAATATTGGATTGCGTGAGTTCCAGTGTCCCGAATCAAAGTCCAATGAGGTATTCCTTCATGGAGGTCACCAGGGTGTAAACTGATGTTACATAATTCACTTTTCCGGCGGTGGTGTATTTTACTCAGAGAGTTGTTGTGATCGGGATCGCGCTGCATGATAGGACAGTGGAAGCAGATTCAATAATAACTTTCAAAAGGTAATTGGATAAGGAGATTCATTTAATCATATTCCGCACAGAAGGACATTTGGCTCATCGAATCCATGCCAGCTCCCAAGGGAGCAATCCAGTCAAAGACATTCCCTTACTCGATCCCTGTAGCCCTGCAAGTTTATTTCCTTCAAGTGTTCGTCCAATTTCCTTTTGAAACCATTGATTGTTTCTACTTCCACCATCCTTGAGGATAACGAGTTCCAGGTCAATATCACTCACTGCGTAAGAAAGTTCTTTCTCACGTTCCCACTACATCTCTTGATCAAGACCTTATATCTGTGCCCCCTCATCCTTGTACCACCAGCCAATGGGGACAGTTTTTCTTTGCCTATCTTATCTGAGTCTGTCGTAATCTTGTACACTTTTACCAAATCTCCCCTCAATCTCCTTTGCTCCAATGCCAGCTTCTCCAACCTAACCTTGTAACCAAAATCCCTCATCCCTGGAACCATTCTGGTAAATCTCCTCTGCACCCTCTCAAGGATCCTCACATCCTTCTTAAAGTGTAGTGACCAGAAACAGGATGCAATACTCTAGTTGTGGCCTAACCAGTGCTTCATAAAGGTTCAGCACAACTTCCCTGCTTTGGCACTCAAAACCTTTATTTATGAAGCCCAAGATCCCACATGCTTTGCTAATCACTGTCCCAATATGTCCCACCACATTCAAGTATCTATAAAGATGAACGCCCAGGTCCCTTTGTCCCTGCACACTCTTTTGAACTGTGTCATTCAGTCTATGTTGCCTCTCCCTACCCTTTCTGCCAAAGTGCATCACCTCACACTTCCCTGTATTCAATTCCATCTGCCACTTGCCTGCTCATTCTGCGGGATCATCTACACCCTGTTTCAGGTGATTCACATCATCCTCACTGTTTGCCACTCCCCAATCTTCGTATCATTGGCAAATTTTGAAACTTTACTCCACATTCCAAGATCCAAATCATTTATATATAGCAAAAAGAGCAGTTGTCAATGCACTGATCCTTGGGGAACATTACTGCATATCTTCCAGTATGAAAAATGTTCATCCACCATGATTCACTGCTTCTTGACCTTACCCAATTTTTAATCCAATTGGACACTGGGCCTCCTATTCCAAAAACCTGAATTTTGTTAACCAGCCTTTTATGTGGTACTGTGTCAATTGTTTTCTCAAAATCCATTGAGACAACATCCATTGCATTTCCTTCATCAACCTTCACTGTTACTACATCAAAAAAATTGCAGGGCAATGGGAATAGAGCAGGGGAATGGGAATAATTGCATAGTTCTTTGAAAGAGTCAGCACAGGAATGATGGGCCAAATGGCCTCCTGTGTGCACAATTCCATTAAATGGAGCTAGCAGCAAAGTCCATCCTATTTTCTTTCTCTAGATCTGAAACTTTGACGTGTGATCTGCGAAGTCAGTTGGATGCTTTTCAAAATTAAATTTTGTCATATACCTCAGCCGAATGTTCAAAATACTGTCAGAAAATGTATACTTCATACTATGAGCATTCTGCATGAAAGTTGTGAACCTGTGAACATTCACAAGCATCAGGATCTCTCAGATCTGACTCAGCTGTTGTCCTGCCCATAGAGCCACAGCCAGTCCTCAGTGTTAATCAGATGCAGAACTTTGCTAAGGGAAATAAGACGTGGCAACAGCAAATTGGGAGTTTTACTCTGTATCTAACCCCGTGCTGTACCTGTCCTGGGAGTGTTTGATGGGGACAGTGTAGAGGGAGCTTTACTCTGTATCTAACCCCGTGCTGTACCTGTCCTGGGAGTGTTTGATGGGGACAGTGTAGAGGGAGCTTTACTCTGTATCTAACCCCGTGCTGTACCTGTCCTGGGAGTGTTTGATGGGGACAGTGTAGAGAGAGATTTACTCTGTATCTAACCCCGTGCTGTACCTGTCCTGGGAGTGTTTGATGGGGACAGTGTAGAGGGATCTTTACTCTGTATCTAACCCCGTGCTGTACCTGTCCTGGGAGTGTTTGATGGGGACAGTGTAGAGAGAGATTTACTCTGTATCTAACCCCGTGCTGTACCTGTCCTGGGCGTGTCTGATGGGGACAGTGTAGAGGGAGCTTTACTCTGTATCTAACCCCGTGCTGTACCTGTCCTGGGCATGTCTGATGGGGACAGTGTAGGGGGAGATTTACTCTGTATCTAACCCCGTGCTGTACCTGTCCTGGGAGTGTTTGATGGGGACAGTGTAGAGGAAGCTTTACTCTGTATCTAACCCCGTGCTGTACCTGCCCCGGGAGTGTTTGATGGGGACAGTGTAGAGGGAGCTTTACTCTGTATCTAACCCCGTGCTGTACCTGTCCTGGGAGTGTTTGATGGGGACAGTGTAGAGGGAGCTTTACTCTGTATCTAACCCTGTGCTGTACCTGTCCTGGGAGTGTTTGATGGGGACAGTGTAGAGGGATCTTTACTCTGTATCTAACCCCGTGCTGTACCTGTCCTGGGAGTGTTTGATGGGGACGGTGTAGAGGAAGCTTTACTCTGTATCTAACCCCGTGCTGTACCTGTCCTGGGAGTGTTTGATGGGGACGGTGTAGAGGAAGCTTTACTCTGTATCTAACCCCGTGCTGTACCTGTCCTGGGAGTGTTTGATGGGGACAGTGTAAAGGGAGGTTTACTCAGTATCTAACCTGGTGCTGTATCTGTCCTGGAGTATTATATACTGTGTAAAGCTCCCTCTGTTAGGACATAGCAGATGGTGTGTGCCAGGCAAATCGAATCCATGAGGGAAACTTGATTACACAGACACAACTGTTCTGCAATTTGTATTTTATTTCCAGATGCATGCCATGAATTCAGGATTAATAAGATTACCATGACGTCAGAGGTTTTTTGAAAACTAAATTAAACATTTATTAACAAAAGAAAAGATTTCAAGCATATATATAGGTCTACATATTACTACTATATTAACTCCTAAAACTCCTAATTAATCTGGCTCCCAGTTACACCCCCGTTAAGGCAACAGTAAAAACAAATAGATTTAAACAGACCCAAGCAAAGCAACACAATACCCTGGATACGAGAATTCAAAGTGAGTTTTCTCAGCTTCGCTTCCTGTAGACAGCAACTTGATGCAGGAGGCTATTGACACTTGTTTTAGATCATAAAATGTCTTCTTCCTTCTGACACATAGCCTCATCTCCTTTATACATGTTCCCCCTTTTTAATGTAAGTTTCATTGTTCCCATATGTTTTTGCAACTTTATTTTTCTCATAATATAAATCTTTCATAGTACTAATTTTATCAATATCCATTGGGAAAAATAAACACACTGTTTGTCTTAGCTTCTTCTGGCTAGGTGTAACATCTTACCATCTCTTTGAAATTTAAACTAACCTAATTTATCTATAAATGCAAATTTTCCTCACACCTCACATTCTAAAACGTCAGCCAGGTTTATCTGTTTAGCATTTCAAACCTAGCTTCTTTATCATAACTCAAAGCCTCCAGACTAGCTGTCTCCAATTCATTTAAGTCACACACACACACACACACACACATGCACACACACACACACGCACACACACATGCACACACACGTGCACACACACGCACACAAACGCACACACACACACACAAACGCACACACACACGCACACAAACGCACACACACACACACACATGCACACACACACACACACATGCACACACACACGCGCACACACACAAACGCACACACACACACGCACACACACACAAACGCACACACACACACACACACACACATGCACACATACACACACACGCACACACACACGCACGCACACACACACAAACGCACACACACACACACACATGCACACACACACACACGCACACACACACGCACACACACGCACACACACACAGAAACTATCCAAACCCCACTATTAACCCACTTTTACAATAAATCACAATAATATTATGAAAATTACTATATTTTCATGACACCATCTACACTGTCCCATCAAACCACCTGCTGGCTGGATTTCCCAGGTTTCGGGAAATACAGGTGCTGTATGAGGGTAGGACAGGTGGCAACTCCCAGGGTTGACATTGCTGCCTTTGGACAGAAATCCTTCCTCCCAACCTTCCGAAGAAACAGCTTCCCATTGCTCTCTGATTGGACCCATCCACCTACCCGCACCTCCACCGCCTCCCCCATCGCATTAGACACCCCTTCACAATGTCCCCCCAACCCATGTTCCCTCCACCTGGTGTTGAAAAGAACAGCTTTTTAAAAACAGTCAAAGATGCAATATCTGAAAATCAACAATGCTGCTCCTCCAGTGCTCATAATAATGAAAAATGAGACAGAGGTGGGCATATTTATATTTGCATAACTAAGAAGATGGAATAAAAAATGGGAAATTAAAAAGAAATGCTTTTACTGTAAATGCAACTTATACTGTTGGAATCCTTTGTGGAATCGCTCAGTATATGGACAAGTTGAAAAACATGCCTGATCGATTTAGGACGAATGTCACACGTGAAACCTTGAATGAGCTGCATGCGGTTCCTGAGCTGCAGGTTGCTGACCCCACCCTCGACTGATTCGCACCCACCACTGTTTTACAGCCCAAATGAGGCAAATGTAATCTTTGAAGTATGTTTTGTCAGCGAAGATGATTCAGGAACAAACATTTGCTGTTATACACAGAGCAGCTTCTCTCCAGTTGCTGCCTGGTGCACCGCAGGATGTGGTGGATACCAGGTTCCAATAAAAACCACACAGTACGCGTTGGAACACAGGTAAAGGTAAAGAGTAACCGCTTCCTGTTGTGATAAATATAGGCCATGCTCCAGTGAGCGATATCACAATGCAATTTGCATCTGTATCCAAGGTGAGAACAGAGATGGCTAAACAAGGCTGGAAGGGAGAATTCGGTCTATATTTTTGGGAGGGTCACACTACAGTTCCTACTTGGCATTTCCAGATCACGTGACCTTCCGACTCTAACAAGCTCAACCCCATGCTTCTGTCATTGGCTGCCTGACCATGTCCAACAGCGGAGTCCCACCCCCTCCGGGGGCGAATATTAGGGCCACTGCTCGTTTTGATATGTATTAAAGACCTGGATTTCAAAATTTGCAAAAGACAAAGCTTTGGAGTTCAAATAGATGCATCTTTGAAGTTGGCAGAACAAGTCGGGATTACCACAGAATCATAGAGTGATTACAGAACAGAAGGAGGCCGTTCAGCCCATCGGCCTGTGCCAGCTCTCTGAAAGAATAATCTGCCTAGTGCCACTGCCCCACCTTCTCCCACTAGCCTGGCACATTCTCTCTTTTCAGATAATAATCCAAATCCCTCTTGAATGCCTCAATTCAACCTGCCTCCACCACACTCATTGCTTCTTTTGAGAAGGAGTGTGGTCCTTGGGTTTATGAATGGAGGCATAGAGTACAAAGGCAAGTAAGTTTTGCTAAACCTTTATAAAATTCTGGTTTGACTTCAGCTGGATACTGTGTTCAATTCTGGGCCCCACATGTTAGGAAGGATGTCAGGGTCTTGGAGAGGGTGCAGAAGAGATTCACCAAAATGGTACCAGCGTTGAGGGCCATAGAAAGACTGGAGAAGCTGAGATTATTCTCCTTAGAGCAGAGGTGAAGTGAAGTTTGAATAGGAGTGTTCAAAATCATGAGGAGATAAGGAGAAAGTGCTTTCATTGGCAGGAGGGTTGGTAACCAGAGGACACAGATTTAAGTTAATTGGGAAGGAGACTAGGAGAGATGGGGAGAAATGTTTTTTATGTAGCAGGTTTTTGTGACCTGGAACACGATGCCTGGAAGGAGGGGGGAAACAGGTTGGTAATAACTGTTGAAAGGGAATTAGATAAAAAATTGAGGGGAAAGATTTGCAAGTCTATAGAGAAGAGGAGGGAAAGTGGTACTAATTGTATAGCTCCTTCAGAGAGCGAGCACAGATACAATGAACCAAATAGCTTCCTCCTGTGGCTATGTGACTGCAGCTCACTACAAGACATGGCTGAATTACACAGCCAACAAGTGAGAAAGTTGGAGAAAGTTTCCAAGTTAACTGCCCAGGTCAGTAGTGCTGGGGTTTGATAGGCCTGTACAATTGGGAAGCTGGATAAACACATGAGGGACAAAGGAATAGGACAATATGCTGATAGGCTGAGATGGAGCAGAAATATTATTACTCTCTCCTCTGTTCTGTATGAGCTGTAAGCCCACCATTTTACACAGTCTCCCTCCCTCCCACAGTCTCACTGTCATGAAGTCAGATTACTGTGCTGTCTACTCTTACCCTGATTCTCTCTGCCCTCAAATCCACTTAGCTCTCTATCTCTCCCTTTCTACCTTCCTCAGTCTCCCTTCCTCCCATATTTTAAATTGTATGCTTGTGTTTGAGAACTCTCTGAGTTTTAGCTGGGAAATTCCAAACACATTACAGTTCTCAGCTTGAATGTTCTGAAGGAGAGTATTTATCTCCACTTGGAGAGGCAAGGTTTGATCAGGGATAGTCAGCATGGCTTTGTCAGAGGGAGGTCATGCCTAACAAATTTGATTGAATTTTTTGAGGAAGTGACCAGGTGTGTAGATGAGGGTAGTGCAGTTGATGTAGTTTATATGGATTTCAGCAAAGCCTTTGACAAGGTCCCACATGGGAGACTTATAAAGAAGGCAAATGCACATGGGATACAGGGTAATTTGCTACGGTGGATTCAAAATTGGCTTAGTTGTAGGAGGCAGAGGGTGATGACAGAAGGATGCTTTAGTCACTGGAAGCCAGTGTCCAGTTGCAAACCACAGGGATCTGTGCTGGGTCCCCTATTATTCGTCATTTATATAAACGATGTAGATGACTGTGTGGGGGGTAGGATTAGTAAGTTTGCGGATGACACAAAGATTAGCCGGGTGATTAACAGTGAGGTTGAATGTCTTGGGCCACAGGAAGATATAGACGGGATGGTCAAATGGGCAGAGAAATGGCAGTTGGAATTTAACTCTGAAAAGTGTGAGGTGATAAACTTTGGAAGGAGTAATTTGATAAGGAAATATTCAATGAACGACATGCTAGGAAGTTCTGAGGAACAAAGGGACCTTGGTGTGTGTTACTGGGTTGGTGAAAAAAGCATATGGGACACTTGCCTTTATCAATCGAGGCATAGATTACAAAAGTAGGGAGATAATGTTGGAGTTGTATAGAACCTTGGTGAGACCACAGCTGGAGTACTGTGTGCAGTTCTGGTTGCCATATTATAGGAAGGATGTGATTGCACTGGAGGGGTTGCAGAGGAGATTCACCAGGATGCTGCCTGGGATGAAATCTTTAAGTTATGAAGAGAGGTTGAATACACTCTGTCCGCAAGAATGACCCAAACCTCCTTGTCGCTTGCCATTTTAACACTCCACCCTACTCTCTTGCCCACATGTCTGTCCTTGGCTTGCTGCATTGTTCCAGTGAAGCCCAACGCAAACTGGAGGAACAGCACCTCATCTTCCGACTAGGCACTTTACAGCCTTCCGGACTGGATATTGAATTCAACAACTTTAGATCTTGAACTCCCTCCTCCATCCCCACCCCCTTTCTGTTTCTTCCCCCTTCCTTTTGTTTTTTCCAATAAATTCTATAGATTTTTCTTTTCCCACCTATTTCCATTATTTTTAAATATTTTTAAATCTTTTATGCTTCCCCCACCCCCACTAGAGCTATACCTTGAGTGCCCTGCCATCCATTCTTAATTAGCACAATCAGTTAGATAATATCACCAACTTCAACACCTCTGTGTTCTTTTGTTTTTTTGTCTGTGACATCTTTTGATGATCTGCTTCTATCACTGCTTGCTTGTCCCTACAACTACACCACCCCCACTTCTCTGCCCCCACCCAAACCGTCCCCCCACCCCCACCGCCCTACACACACACACACACCTTAAACCAGCTTATATTTCACCCCTTTCTTGGATTCACCTAGTTCTATTGAAGGGTCATGAGGACTCGAAAAGTCAACTCTTCTTCTCCGCCAATGCTGCCAGACCTGCTGAGTTTTTCCAGGTAATTCTGTTTTTGTTTTGGATACACTTGGGTTGTTTTTGTTGGAGCAGAGAAGACTGAGGGGCGACCTGATCGAGGTGTACAAGATTATGAGGGGCATGGACAGGGTGGATAGGGAGCAGCTGTTCCCCTTAGTTGAAGGGTCAGTCACAAGGGGGCATAAGTTCAAGGTGAGGGGCAGGAGGTTTAGGGGGGATGTGAGGAAAAACTTTTTTACCCAGAGGGTGGTGACGGTCTGGAATGCACTGCCTGGGAGGGTGGTGGAGGCGGGTTGCCTCACATTCTTTAAAAAATACCTGGATGAGCACTTGGCACATCATAACATTCAAGGCTATGGGCCAAGTGCTGGTAAATGGGATTAAGTAGGGAGATCAGGTGTTTCTCATGTGTTGGTGCAGACTCGATGGGCCGAAGGGCCTCTTCTGCACTGTGATTCTGTGATTCTGAATAGTCAGACTTGAATAGCCAGAGATTCTAATTTCAAGCATACGATTGGACACCCACTCTTCAGACATTTTACGCAAACTATTACATGAGAAACCATGGGTAATGCCAGCCTCCTGTCTCTAAGGCAATGGTTTGTGCCTTGGTGGTCAGCTGGTATGTTAAGCATCACCTGGTGTGGCTCAGGAGACCTGATCTGGTGTGGCAGTCTCTGCTGTATTTACTGCAAAGGAAGACAGGGGCCTGAAAGGTGCATGATTCGCTGGCTTCTGTTTTCTCTGAGCCCCCTTTCTCGTTTGAGCTTTGCAATTTTGCTCTTCTAATGCCCCACCAAACAGTCAGCCTCCAGTGGTCATAACCATCAGTGATTCTCTCCCAGTTGTCTGTGTCAATGTCCGCCATCTTCATATCTCACTTGCAGCTTTCCTTGTAGCAGAGGTTTGGGTGCCCAAGGGGGGTGTGACCCAATGGCCAGTTCACCGTACAGAAGGTCTTTGGGTAGACGACCACCATCCATCTGATGCCAGCGCAGTCATCATTAGCTTAGTTGATGGAATTAGCTCCAGGACATCTTTGACAAACCACTTGTTTTTAAAATCACTAGCAACTTCTCTTATCAATAATCAGTTTTAAAGAGCCCCTTTCCCTAGACAACACTCCAGCTTTGTTCTCATTTCGTTTGATCTGTCAGTCAAATCATTGGCCTGAAAAATGAGTTATGGAGAAATTATTGAACAAAGGCTACCCACATCAAGAGTTATTATTGATTTACGTCCCATACGCAGATGTAACCCTGTAAGAATTGACAGTTCCTGAATATATTTCCAACCAATTGTTAAATGTTTTGCTCTGGAAATTAATTCAGGCTATAACTTCTTGAACTGAAAGTCAAACATATGCGTTTGCTCATTGTACCTTCATCAGCCTTTATCATCCAGATCTGACACTTTTCCTGCTTCCCCCTGAATGGCAGGGTATTAGATAACAGCAAGAGAGATTTGTATTTCCACAGCACTCTTCACAACTCAGGAAGTTGCAAAGTGCTTTTTGAAGTGCAGTCGTTGTTGCAATGGAAGAAACAAGGCAGTCAATTTGTGCACAGCAAGCTCCCACAAACAGCACTGTGAGAAAGACACAATAATTGGTTTTCTATCATGTCGATTGAGGGATAACTATTGGTTCCATGACACCACAACCTTCTAACTCAGGGGACAAGAGTGCTTCCCACTGAGCCACAGTGAAGGGTCACTGTGAGGTCTAACGTTCACATCCAAGCAAATCTTTGGGCGGGATCATCCCAGATTTGCGCTGTTTTACCTGTTGGCCGCGGTGGTGGGTTTTCACGCCAAAACCTGTCACGTTATTTCTGTATTCCTGAGAAACATGTCATTTCCACGGCGGGCGGGCTCTCGTTCGCCCACCGTGCTATCGCCTCGCCGCTTCATCACGCTAGGCACCATAATTAAAGTCCAGCCGTGCGCACACCTCTCAGTGTTTCCCGCCAACGACTGCTGCAGGGAAGATGTCCGCAAAAGGCAAAAAGACTGCGGCCCCCAGGTTTAGCGATGCGTCACTGGAACGTCTTCTGGATGCTGTGGAGACCGGCTGTGATGCCCCCCTATCCCCGCTCTAACCGCAGGATGGGCAGTGGTGTAACCAACCAGGTTTGGGAGGTGGTGGCAGCTGTGGTCAGCGCCAACGCCCTTCAAAAGGGGACAGCCACCCAGTGCCACAAGAGGATGAATGATCTCCTCCGTTTCACCAGGGTTAGTTACTCTTCTCATCACCCTCAACTCACACACTCACAAACCCAACACACACCCACAGGGCCCTCACTCACTACCAGTCCAAGGGACATCACCATTCACTCTCTCACACACACCTTCACTGTCCTCATCCTGTCCATGGGACCACTCACCACCCACATGGGCCGGGCACACTTGTCACCTGGCCTGGCAGGCGTCCTGCTTACACTCTCCATCTCTATTCATGCAGGACAAGCTGGCACAAAACAAGAGGGAGAGGTCTCAGACTGGTGGTGGAATGCCCGAAATCAAGGCCCTCACAGGCTTTGAAAACAGAGCCATCCAGCTGGTCGGCGATGACTGGGATCGGTCCTGTACTGACGGTGAGGTTGGTGCTGCTCTACCAAGTGAGGGTCCAACAGTGCAACATTCATCAGACACCCATGCTGTGAGGGATGTGTCCTCTTTCACAGGCTTTCCATGCACTAATTATATCCCCTTGCATCTACAGGCACATCTGAAGAGGAATCTGAAGGTCCCCTCCCTGAAGTCCCATCACAGCCTCACCCATACCCTCCACCAGCGCAGAGACACACATCTCGGTGGGACCCGGTTTTAGAGTAGCCTCGGGATCACAATCTGGTGAGCACATCGCACTGTCTGATCCACAGCAGGTGAGGGCAGGGACTTCCCAGGTTTCCGGCACTCGGGGGACTGCTGGAGGCCAGAAATTTGCTGAGTCCGAGTCAGATGATGAGCCTCTGGACTCGGTCATGTCACAGTTGCTGGAGCTGCAAAGGCAGCTCGGGAACATCAGGAAGGGATGTCCGCTGCACTCCTCAGATTGCAAAGCACGATGGAGGAGTCCATCCGCCTTCAGTCTGAGGTGATAGTGCCGGCATTGCCAACACTAGTAGGATGATGGCTACCATGGAGACCTTGGTCCAGGACGTTGCTCCTGCACTGCTGCATGGGCTGAATTGGCCTCCAATTATGTACACACAAGAGGGGTGTTGGGCAGCTCGATCTCACTCCAGCTACCCTTGTTCCTTAAGGAGTCAGCCAGGGGCCCTCAGGCACCCATAGGGAGGGGGATGAGCAGTGTCCCTCCTGGGGCCATCCATCCAGGTGACTCTGGGAGTGCCATCCCATCCAAATCCCCTCTCCCAGTGACCTCAGCAGCTCCAGCTTCACAGGCCGAGGAAGGTGTCGCTGCCACACAGCAGGACCCTGAAAGCAGGTCGGGGTCCTCCAGGTCTCGGCCCTCCAGAGGATGCCTGCCAAGATCATCACAGTCAGGGCGTAGCAGTCCACAAGCTGCCTCCACCTGCGCTGTGGATGTTCAGGGGGGCACCAAGTTAAGGAGAATTAGTTGCACAGCCTGGGCACAAGTGTTAATCACTTGTACAAACTGTTCACTATTGTAAATAAACTCCCAGGAATGTCTCCCTGTCTGTGGCTCCTTGTTCTGATGAGTAGTGTTTATGTCACTCAGATGTGAAACCTTTCTGTACATGATAAAGGCAGGTGTCTCAGTCCAGGGCCTCTTCCCTGTGTCTGTGCAGCCTTCAGACCACAGTGATGGTCCAGCCTCACACTCCCTGGAAACATTACTGATGCCTGCACCTCGATGGTGCTAGTCATTGCTGCCAGAATGTAGTGGGCAGGTGTCACAGAGTTCTCTCATACTCTGTGTGCTCTCAGCATCTTTAATGTGGGGCTGGCCCCCATCTCTTCAGCATCTGTGACCAGTGATGCTGTGCTTCTGAAGGGCTCAGGTGCTGAAGGCTGACAAAGGATTAGATGCTTCTAAAGTTTCATGGCTGCATCTCTATGATATGATCCTCGGCCAGACAGGAGTCAGACATTGTCAGAGGCTGTGTGAAGATCTATGGAGTGTCCTTACTGCAGGTCATCATCATCCTCCTGCAGTTGAGTGACTATTAGGGCCTACACTACTTCTCTATGACAGGAGCATTATCACAGAGGGTATGTGCATTGCCATAAGCCAGATTGGAGTCAAACGCTCACAGATGTAATGTGAGGATCTATGGGGACACCTCACTGCATCTCGTCATCATCCTCCACAAATCTAGCAGCTCTGAGGGCCTCCTGAACGTGCCTGTCCTGTCCTAGTCAGTGCGAGTGCCACACCCCGTCATTGTTGAGGAACTCCTCACCCTCATCCACATTGGCATCCTCCTCATCGGAGATGAGCAGCTCTTCCACCTCCTCCTCTCCCTGTTGCAGTGCCAGGTTATAAAGTGCGCAGCAGACAACGACGATGTGTGACACCTTCTGTGGACTGTATTGCAGGGCTCCACCAGACCACTCCAGGCACCGGAACCTTATCTTCAGCATCCCAATGGTCTGTTCCACCAAGTTGCGAGCTGCAGCATAAGCCTCATTATACCTTCGCTCTGCTGCAGTCTGAAGCCACCACACAGGTGTCATCAGCCACGGCTTCTGCAGGTAGCCCTTGTCCCTGAGGAGACAACCCTGCAGCCTCTGTGGATCCTGGAAGACTCTGTGACCAACTGAGGGTATGGGAGTCATATGCACTCCCTTGAAACCATGCGCAGACCTGCAGGATGCGTTTGTGGTTGTCGCAGTCCAGCTGAACACTCATTGAACGGAACCCATTGTTGATGTAGTTGACTGTGTGGAGCGACGGAGATCTGAGAGCCACGTGAGTGCAGTCGATGGCACCCTGCACCTTTGGGAAACCCGAGGTCTGGGCAAATCCCAGTGCTCCTGCTTCTTGGCTGTCCTGGTCCCAGGCGAAATGCACAAAGTTGTGTTGCCCTTGTGAAGGTGGCATCTGTGGCCTCATGGATGCATTTGTGGGTGGAGGCTTGTGATATCCCACAGGGGTCACCCGTGGAGCCCTGGAAGGAGCCACTGGCGTAGAAATTAAGCACCACAGTCACTTTCACAGCCACTGGCAGTGGGTGCCCTCCATGTCCCCTTGGCGCCAAATCCTGCAGCAGGTGGCAGATGTGACTGACCAGTTCCCTGGACATGCACATCCTTTGGTGACACGGGTTCTCAGTTATGTGTGGGAATGACAGGCGGTGTTTTTAGACCCTGGCTGTCGCTAGGTGCTGACCAGCCACACTTCATTCTGACTCTTTGGTGGTGTGTGCGGAGCTTCAGCTGATCCTTCTTCCTGAGGGAGCTGCCCCTCCCTCTGCACAGCCAGGGGCCTCAGTTGGTCTCTCCGCCATCATCTCCGTGCTCTCTAAGCTATGAGGTGCACAGTTAAGTCACCAGGCTCATGCTCCTGATGTACTCTTTCTGCAAGATGAAAAAGAGAGATGTGTAGGTTAGCATGGGCGTACTAACAAACTGTCCTGGTTAAATCTGAAGGCCCCTTAATGCTTCCTGGAGGGTGCTGGCCACCACTTGGATGGCCAGAGTTTAGTGCACTGTATGGCTGCCTGAGACCCCACCCACCTTAGCCCCACTCCACCTGACTGATTGGCAGCAGCTTCACCCACTGGACTGCATGCTGTGCTCTCAGTTCAGGTACAGGCATTCTCCCAACCCACACTGCAAGGCTGCACTGTTAGCTTAAACCATGGGGGAGACTGGTTCAAACCGGGATGGCGACATTACAAGAGTCTGCGAGGCCTCCACCAGTGACTGCTGCACGCCCCAGCTTTAGCAAGGAGATTGTACAATGTGCCCAGTCGTCCAACTGTTCTGCAGTCCACTAAAACACTCATCAGTTTGTAGTCTGTGCCCGAGGGATGAAAAGCTCTGGAGCGCTTGGTGGCACTTTCATGCCTCTACGTTGCTTGAGTGGACAGATCAGCTAGAGACCCGACTCCACACATGTCAATGTGGCTGCATCTGAACTGTCTCAGCTGCAGAGGAATGGTCACTTTATACAGATTTCCCTAATGTGTGGCCGCTTCTCTCGCCCACACTGCCCCCCTGTATACGGCTGCACTATATTCCAGGGCAGTGCTGCCCTTGACCCCACCATCCACACCCAACGCTCCTCAAGCTTGAAGTCCAACAGGCGACCCTTAGTGAGCGCTGCACATCGCTGCTGTGTACTCTCCTCCGAGTTCCCTTCAGTGTGCAGGCCACCAAGTGCACACCTTCTATGTGCTGCTGTGAAACACGTCGACATGCTTTCCCACTGACGTGGACCGACAATCCAGCAGGGGGTGGAGGGGTGGGGGGGGGGGTGGTGGTGGAGGAATAGGCCTGACAATGATATGCAGATGTATTACAATGAGGTTCCTGATGAGCAATGGTGGGAAACACAGCCCACCATCAGTGGGCTGAGCAGACCGTCACAAACTGGTTTTATGCCATCATAAAACCGATTGCGCCACATTGTCCGCTCACGCCATCAAACAGCCCGACACCAGCAGGCACCGAGGACCCCAGCCTTTATCTTTCAAGTGAAGAAAGCTGCAGAATTTATCAAGGGCAGCTCTCTGACAGACTGTGCTTTTAATTACGTTACGCTCTCTGAACTGACCCATCCTCTTCACTGCATTTTGTAAACACAAATTTACCCAAAGTAATGCAGAGTCTGCTTTATGATTAAACTTTCACTTTCCTAACAGAAACTCCTTTATCAGGCAAAAGCTGAAGGTCAATGTGAAGAGAGGTCAATGGCAGTCAAATTAACCCTTTCCTTACAATGCTCATCACCGAATTCCTTGCTCTTGTTTGGCCTTGTCTTCTCTCCTTGGGTTTACCATCTTGGTAATGTCTTGACCTATGAACCTTGCCCTTCCGCCCTCATTTCCTATGAAACAAGCATTGAGTAAATTCTTGCTGGTGAGACAGTCACAGAGTACAGCAATGGAAACATCTTCACAGCTAAGGTTTGGATCCTGGTGACCTAGCTGTGTGCCTGATGGCCGACAGAGACTGTAGAAGATGGAAAGAGAGAGAGACTGAGGCTCCTGGCTGCACAAAGGCAGGAGCAGCAACCTCATGAAGAAGGGGCAGCACTGCCCAGGAGTGACAGAGAGTCCTGGCTGGTTGGAGCCCAGCAATGCCCAGGGTCTATAGACGCTGCCTGCCATTACTGCAAATGACTGAGAACCAGTATCGCCAATGGTTGCGCATGTCTATGGACCTGGCGGCTCACATCTGCTACTTACTGCAAGACTTGGCACTAAGGGGACATGGAGGGCATCCACTGCCAGTGGCTGTGAAAGTGACCATGGTGCTCAATTTCTATGCCAGTGGCTTCTTTCAGGGCTCCACAGGTGACCTCTGTGGGATTTCACAATCCACCAACCAAAAAAGCATCCATGAGATCACAGATGCATCTTCTCCATGGCAACAATTTTGTGCATTTCGCCCGGGACCGGGACAGCCAGGATGCCAGGGCCATTGGATTCTCCCAGATCTCGGGATTCCCACAGACGCAGGGTGTGTTTGACTGCGCTCATGTGGCGCTCAGATCTCCATCGCTACACTTGATGGACTTCATCAACCGCAAGGGCTTCCACTCACTGAATGTGCAGCTGGTGTACGACCATCAGAAACACATCCTTCAGGCATGCACACAGTTTCCAGGGAGTGTGCACAATGCCTACATCCTCAGTCGGTCACAGATCCCTGGAGTCTTCCCGGGTCCACAGAGGCTGCAGGGTTGGCTCCTGAGGGACAAGGGCCACCCACTGAGGCTGTGGCTGATGATACCTGTGCGGCAGCCTCAGACTGCAGCAGAGCGACGCTATAATGAGGCTCATGCTGCAGCTCACACCTTGGGTGAGCAGACCATCGGGATGCTGGAGATGAGGCTCCGGTTCCTGGTCCGGTCAGGTGGAGCCTGCAATACAGTCCGCAGAGGGTGTCACACATCTTTGCCATCTGCAGTGCCCTTTACAACCTGGCACTGCAACAGGGAGAGGAGCTGGCTGAGGAGGAGATGGAGGAGCTGCACCTCTCCTCGGATGAGGAGGATACTGATGGGGATGAGGGTGAGGAGGTCTTCAGTGGTGATAATGATGGGGCCCTCACACTGGTTAAATGAGGCAGGCGCACTTCACAGCTGCTGGATTCATGGAGGATGATGATGACATGCATTGAGGTGACACCATAGATCCTCACCTTGCATCTGTGAGCATCTGACTCCAGTCTGGCTTATCTGAGCCAATACCCTCTGTGAGAATGCTCCTGTCATGGAGAAGCAGTGGAGGCCCTAATAGTCGCTCATTTGCAGGATGATGATGACAATATGCAGTGAGGACACTCCATAGATCTTCACATAGTCTCTGAGAATGTCTGACTCCTGTCTGGCCGAGGGCAGCTCACTTGCGCTCCACGATCAGGGCCATCTCAGAGTTGCAGCCATGAAACTTTAGAAGCATCTGATGCTGTGTCCGCCTTCAGCACCTCAGCCCTTCAGGAGCTGGTGCACAACATCACTGGTCATAGATGCTGGTGTGATGAGGGCCAGCCCCACCTTAAAGGTGCTGAGAGCACACAGAGAGTATGAGAGAACTCTGTGGTGCCTGCCCACTACATTCTGGCAGCAATGACCTGCACCGCCAAGGTGCAGGCATCAGTAATGTGTCCAGGGAGTGTGAGGCTGGACCATCACTGTGGTCTGAAGGCTGCACAGACACAGGGAAGAGGCCCTGGACTGAGACACCTGCCTTTATCTTGTACAGAAAGGTTTCACAGCTGAGTGACATGAACACTGCTCATCAGAACAAGGAGCCACAGACAGGGAGACATTCCTGGGAGTTTATTTACAATAGTGAACAGTTTGTACAAGTGATCAACACCCGTGCCCAGGCTGTGCAACTACTTTTACCTAACTTTCCTAACCCTGCTGCCATGTTATGGTGCTCTCTGGACATGCACAGCAGAGGTGGAGGTGGCCTGCTGACTGTGGTGCCCTGTCTGTGATGACTTTGGCAGGTGTCTTCTGGAGGGCTGAGGCTTAATGGGCCCCGGCCTGCTTTCAGAGTCCTGCTGTGTGGCAGCCTCCTCGGCCTGTGAAGCTGGAACTGTGGAGGTCACAGGAAGAGGGGATTCGAATGGGCCGGTCACTCCCAGAGTCACCTGGGTGGATGGCCCCGGAGTGTGCACCTGCTGATCCTCCTCCCTATGGGAGCCCGAGGGTCCCTGGCTGACTCTGAGTGGAAGGGGGAGCTGGAGTGAGATCAAGCTGCCCAGCACCCCTCTCACGTACACACTGTTGGAGGCCAACTATGGCATCAGTGATGGAGTTGAGTCCATGCAGCAGTGCAGGAGCGATGATCTGGACCTAGGTCTCCATGGCAGCCACCATCCTGCCAGTGTTGACCTCAGTGCGTTGTCATGCCAGCACTATCACCTCAGACTGAAGGCGGATGGACTCCTCCATCGTGCTTTGCAATCTGAGGAGTGCAGCGGACATCCCTTCCTGATGTTCCCGAGCTGCCTTTGCAGCTCCAGCAACTGTGACATGACCGAGTCCAGAGGCTCATCATCTGTCTCGGACTCAGCAACATTCTGGCCTCCAGCATCCTCCAAGTGCTGGGACCTGGGAAGTCCCTGCCCTCACCTGCTGTGGATCAGAAAGTGCGATGTACTCACCAGATTGTGATCGCGAGGCTTCTCTAAAGCCGGGTCCCACCGAGGTGTGTGTCTCTGCGCTGGTGGAGGGTGTGGGTGAGGCTGTGATGGGACTTCATGGAGGGTTCATTCAGATTCCTCTTCAGAGGTTTCTTTAGGGCTTGATTGGAGGCTCCAGGTCATGGACTCTGTCGGCTGTTTCCCAGATGTGCCTGGGAAAGCAAGGGGAGATAATCAGTGCACGGCAGGGGCCTGTGAAAGAGGACACATCACTCACAGCTTGGGTGTCTGATGAATGTTGCACTGCTGGACCCTCACTTGGTAGAGCAGCACCAACCTCATTGTCAGTACAGGACCGATCCCAGTCATCGCCGACCAGCTGGATGGCTCTGTTTTCAAAGCCCGTGAGGGCCCTGATTTCGGGCATTCCACCACCAGTCTGAGACCTCTCCCTCTTGTTGTGCCAGCTTGTCCTGCATGGATGGAGATTGGGAGTGTACCAGGACACCTGCCAGGCCAGATGATAAGTATACTTGGCCTGTGAGGGTGGTGAGTGGTCCCATGGACAGGATGAGAACAATGACGATGTGTGTGAGAGAAAGGTGATGTCCCTTAACCTGGCAGTGAGTGAGGGCCGTGTGGGTGTGTGATGGGTTTGTGAGTGTGTGAGTTGTGAGTGATGAAAAGAGTGACTAACCCTGCTGGAACGGAGGAGATCACTCATCCTCTTGTGGCACTGGGTGCCTGTCCTCCTCTGCGGGGCATTCGCAGTGACCACCTCTGCCACCACCTCCCAAGCCGGGCTGGTGACATTGCTGCCCATCCTGCGGCTAGAGCGGGGGTAGAGCATATCCCAACGGCCTCCACAGCATCCAGCAGCTGTTGCTCGAGGGACCCGAGGTGGGGGAGGGGGTGGGGGGGTGCGCTCTGGTCTTTTTCCCTTTGCTGCCATGTCTCCCGGGCAGCGGTGGTGAGTTGGTGGCGATGATCACTGTGCTGGCGGCTTCCTTTTAAAGATGGCGGCCAGCGCGATGCAGCGGGGTGATGGTGGGCGGGCGAATGAGAGCCTGCTCGCCATGGAAACGGCCTGTTTCGCGGGAGTGAATAAATAATAAGGTGGGTTCTGGACAATACGGCATGAAAACCCACCATTTTTGTCAGCGGGTAGGACTCCATTTTACCCGCCCACTACTGCACTCGGTGCAAATTCTGGGAAAATTCCGCCCAATATTCCAAACTATATCCCAGCCAAGTGGCACAAGTTGAACATCCTTACTTTAGCTTCAGCGTCTCCCTGTGAAAGCACAATGTCCCATTTGCCTTTTGCAGCCCTCACTGATCACTGCTCCTAAAAATCCCTCTTCTCCCAACACTGTTTTTATACCTTCCCCAAAATGTCCAACTTCACATTGCCCCACGTCAACTCGCTTCTGTTCTGGGGAGAATGGGAGCCAGCGAGCGGCATCAAAGACTCCCCAGACGTTTGAGTTAAATCTCTTTAAGATCACGAAACCACATTATGCGGAATCTGCTGAACTGTGAGAAAAGATTAGTAATTTATCAAGCTTTGGCTGTCATTTCGTTAGAATGTTTGGTGGGAGACAGAAAACAGTTTAAAAATTAAGTTGCTGTTTTTACACATTCTGTTTGAGCATTGCACACTCTAACCTTCAAACACCACAACTTAGACACACGTCAGTCTCATACCGCAACGAGGTGGTGGTGTAGTGGTATTGTTGCTAGTCTAGTGACCCAGGGTTAACACTCTGGAGAAATGGGTTTGAACCCTACCACAGCAGATGGTGGAATTTGAAATCAATGGGAGTCTGGAATTTTAAAAATCTGACAATGACCATGAAACCATTGTTAATTGTTGTAAAAACCCATCTGGTTCACTAACCCTCTTCAGGGAAGGAAATCTGCTGTCCTTACCTGGTCTGGCCTGTATGTGACTCCAGATCCACAGCAATGTGGGTAACTCTTAAAAGGTCTCTGAACAAGGGCAATAAATGCTGGCCTAGCCAGCAACACCCACATCCTCAGTGAAATGTAAGCAGAAAATGCAATAAAGATGAATAGTTTGATGTAATGATTAGCCAAAGGGTGAAAGCAGGAGGTCAGAGATTCAAACCACAAATGCTAAATTGTAAATGTTTTACAGGAACAAAACTCCCCTCAACTGTAAAACAGAAAGGCCACAGAGTAAAACTTGCATTTATATAGCATCTTTCAAGATCACATCACCCCAAATTGCTTTACAGCCAGTGAAATATTTTCTTAAGATAAAAGCAAAATACTGCGGATGCTGGAAATCTGAAACAAAGACAAAAATTGCTGGAAAAACTCAGCAGGTCTGACAGCATCTGTGGAGAGAAAGACAGAGTTAACATTTTGAGTCTGTATGACTCTTCTTCAGAGCTAAAGAGAAGTAAAAATATGGTGAAATATATACTGTTTAGGGAGGGTGGGACAGCTGAAGCTGGGTAGAAGGCCAGTGATAGGTGGAGGCAAAGGAGACATTGTGAATGATGTCATAAACAAAAGGTGGAAGGGGTGTTGATGCTGGTGATACTGACTAAAGGAGGTGCTAATGATGACACTAAGAGTAGAAAGCAGGATGAGCAAGTGACAGATGGCCCTAGCGGGGGTGGGGTGGGGAGGTGACAGTGTGGGAGATAAGATCCAAATAGACTAAAAGGTGGGGATAAAACAATGAATTTAAAAAATAGTAGAAATAGGTGGGAAAAATATACATATAAAAATTAAAAAATAAATATTTGATAAAAGGGGATCAAGAAGGTGTGAGGATGGAGGAGAGAGATCATGGTCTGAAGTTGTTGAATTCAATATTCGGTCCGGAAGGCTGTAAAGTGCCTAGTCGGAAGATGAGGTGCTGTTCCTCCAGTTTGCGTTGAGTTTCACTGGAACAATGCAGCAAGCCAAGGACAGATATGTGGGCATGAGAGCAGGGTGGAGTGTTAAAATGGCAAGCGACAGGGAGGTTTGGGTAATGCTTGCGGACAGACCGCAGGTGTTCTGCAAAGCGGTCACCCAGTCTGCGTTTGGTCTCTCCAATGTAGAGGAAACCACATTGGGAACAACGAATGCAGTAGACTAAGTTGAGGGAAATGCAAGTGAAATGCTGCTTCACCTGAAAGGAGTGTTTGGGCCCTTGGACGGTAGGAGAGGGGAAGTAAAGGGGCAGGTGTTGCACCTTCTGCAGTTGCATGGGAAGGTGCCGTGGGAGGGGGTTGAGGATTTGGGGGCGATAGAGGAGTGGACCAGGATGTCCCAGAGGGAATGGTCTCTATGGAATGCGGACGGGGGGTGGGGGGGCGGTGGCGAAGGGAAGATGTGTTTGGTGGTGGCATCATGCTGGAGTTGGCGGAAATGGCGGAGGATGATCCTTTGAATGCGGAGGCTGGTGGAGTGATAGGTGAAGACAAGGGGGACCCTATCATGTTTCTGGAAGGGAGGAGAAGGCGTGAGGGCGGATGCGCGGGAGATGGGCTGGACACGGTTGAGGGCCCTGTCAACGACCGTGGGTGGAAAACCTCGGTTAAGGAAGAAGGAGGACATGTCAGAGGAACTGTTTTTGAAGGTAGCATCATCAGAACAGATGCGACGGAGGCGAAGGAACTGAGAGAATGGGTTGGAGTCCTTACAGGAAGCGGGGTGTGAGGAGCTGTATTCGAGGTAGCTGTGGGAGTCGGTGGGTTTGTAATGGATATTGGTGGACAGTCTATCACCAGAGATTGAGACAGAGAGGTCAAGGAAGGGAAGGGAAGTGTCAGAGATGGACCATGTGAAAATGATGGAGAGGTGGAAATTGGAAGCAAAATTAATAAATTTTTCCAGGTGCAGAAGAGAGCATGAAGCAGCACCGGAGTAATCATCGATGTACCGGAGAAAGAGTTGTGGGAGGGGCCTGAGTAGTACTGAAACAAGGAATGTTCCACATACCCCATAAAGAGACAGGCATAGCTGGGGCCCATGCAGGTACCCATAACCACACCTTTTACTTGGAGGAAGTGAGCCAAGTTTAAATCAAAATTGTTCAGTGAAGGAGGAGAATGGTGTGGATGGAGATTGCTTGGGCCTCTGTTCGAGGAAGAAGCTAAGGGCCCTCAGACCTTTCTGGTGGGGGATGGAGGTGTAGAGGGATTGGACGTCCATGGTGAAGAGGAAGCGGTTGGGGCCAGGGAACTGGAAATTGTTGATATGATGTAGAGCATCAGAGGAATCGCGGATGTAGGTGGGAAGGGACTGGACAAGGGGAGAGAGAACGGATTCAAGATAGGAAGAAATTAATTCCATTGGACAGGAACAGGCTGACACGATCGGTCTACTGGGACAGTTCTGTTTGTGGGTTTTGGGGAGGAGGTAGAAGCGGGCCATCCGAGGTTGGGAGACTATGAGGTTGGAAGCTGTGGGAGGAAGATCTCCAGAGGAGGTGAGGTCAGTAACAGTCCTGGAAACAATGGCTTGATGTTCAGTGGTGGGGTCATGGTCCAGGGAGAGGTAGGAGGAAGTGTCTGCGAGTTGACGCTCAGCCTCTGCGAGGTAGAGGTTAGTGCGCCAGACAACAACAGCACCACCCTTGTCAGCAGGTTTGATAACAAAGTCAGGGTTGGACCTGAGAGAACGGAGTGCGGCAAGTTCAGAGAGAGACAGGTTAGAGTGGGTGAGAGGAGCAGAGAAATTGAGATGACTGATGTCATGCCAACAATTCTCAATGAAAAGATAATGAGCAGGTAAGAATCCAGAGGGAGGGGTCCAGGTGGAGGGAGAATATTGGAGGTGGGCAAAAGGATCCGTTGAATGGGGAGAGGACTCCTGCCCAAAGAATTGAGCCCGGAGACGAAGACGGCGGGAGAAGAGTTCAGCATCGTGCCGAGCCCGAAATTCATTGAGCTGAGGGCGTAAGGGTATGAAACTGAGTCTTTGCTGAGCACTGAATGTTCAGCATTAGAGAGGGGAAGGTCAGAGGACATGATGAATACACACCGGGGGCTGGGATTGGAAGATGGGATGGGGTCAGAGGGTTGGGATGGGGTGGAGGGTCCTGGACAGGCATTAGTATCAATGAGTTGTTGGAGCTTGTGTTCTTTAACACCGGAAAGGAAGAGACAAAGTTTCTTGTTAAAGCGTCAAATGAAATGAAGAATAAAATGAAACTGAGGCAAGGACAGCTTTGAGATAGGGTGAGGCGGTGCTGCTGGAGGGAGAGGTCGAGTGTGTTCATATGGCGGCGCATGGCACTGAGTGTGGATATCAGGATGCGACGGGAACAGCAGTCCGAGAAATGTTTTATGTCCCGGAAGTACCTGTAATCCTGGGTGGGTTCGAAACATGAGGGATGGAATTTCAGTTGGAATCCACGTGGGGTAATTTGGAGATGGAGACAGTCACTGAGAAAGGAGATATGGCTCTGAAAGCGGGTTTTAGTAAACACCTTGTCAAACACCAGGTGGGAAATAGAAAGCGATGAAGGTGAACAGAGCAAAAGAGACAAGCGGAAATCCTATCAGAGAGAAGAGAAATACTTCTTCAAGGTAGGCATTCCTGGAAGAGAAATGGCAGTCAATTAACTGGGATTGTTCTCCTTCGAGAAGAGAAGGTTAAAGGAGAGATTTAATAGAGGTGTTCAAAATCAGGAAGGGCTTTGATAACTACTTTCTTAAGTTTAGTCACTGTTGTAATGTAGGAACCGTGGCAGCCAATTTGTGCATAGTAAGATCCCACAAACAGCTAAGTGATAATAACCAAATAATCTGTTTTTAATGATATTGAGTGAGGGATAAATATTGGCCAGGACACTGGGGGGAAGCTCTCCTACCCTTCTTTATAATAAAGCAGTAAGATCTTTTCACCTGAGAGCCTCAGTTTAATGCTTTAGCTGAAAGAAGCATTGACTTCAGAAGGACATAGACTGGTGAAATAGACAGACACATGGCAGATGAAATTTAATGCAGAGAAGTGTGAAATGATGCATCTCATTGGGAGGATAAGGATAGACAAAATGAATTCGAAGGAAAGGAGAGGCCCGGGGAGAACGTGTACACAAATCATTGAAGGTGGCAGACAAGTTGGGAAAGTTGTTGAAAAACATGGGATCTTTGGCTTTTTTCATAGAGGATTGGAATCATAAAATAATACAAACATTTAGCCCATCAAGTCTGTGCTGGCTGTTTTAAAGAGCAGTCCAGTTAGTCCCACTCTTCCTGCTCTTTCCCGATATCCCAGCAAAGTTTTCTCCTTCAAGAAAGAATCCAATTCCCTTTCAATTGAACCCGTTTCCCCTGCTCTATCAGGCAGTAGCATCCAAATGTGAGGAAGTTAATGCTAATGTTTAGAAAATATGGATAAGGCCTCCGCTGGAGGATTGTGTCCAGTTCCGGGCCCCCACACTTCAGGCCTAGGAGAGGGTGCGGAGGAGATTTGCTGGAACGGTCCCGGGGATGAGGGACTTGGGTTACATGGAGAGGCTGGAGAAGCTGGGATTGTTCTCCTCCGGGCAGAGAGGCTTAAGGGGGAGATCTAATAGAGGTGATCAAAATCAGGAAGGGTTTTGATAAAATAAAAAAGGGGAAACTGTTTCCAGTGGATGGAGGGTCAGTAACCAGAGGAACACAGATTTAAGATGATTGACAAAAAACAAGAAGGAACAGGGTGACACATTTCTTTCTGCACAGAGTTACCATGATCTGGAACGCTCTGCCTGAAAGGGGTAGAAGCAGATTCAATAATAATTTCATTTCTGGCTTGGCTGTGGTGTTGCCAGAATTAACCACACAACATGCTGGGAGGCTGGAGAGTCTGACTGGATTATGTGTAGCTAATGAAAGACAGGCTTTAGAGAGAAGACCTAATTTAAATGGATCAATGGGCTCATCTTTTAATGTATTTTTTGAACAATTTTCCCACTATTTAACTGACGGTGAAGCGACGAATTTGCCAGCTTCATTGCAGCATCAGATGCATCTGAACTTGCAGCCTTCGGAGTGAAGTTGGCTCTTATATCAAGGAAGACAACATCGAGGACATTGAATGTCGAATGGGGATGAAGTCATTATGGTGGAGGGAAGACAGTTATACAGAGAATCAAGGAGACTTTAATATCTTTGTTGGTAGATTACCAGAGAGGGCAAGGTTGGGGTTTGAGAGGCTCCTAGTCAGGGAGTTGGTTAATTTGTTCAAAGGGCTGAAAGGGATAGAGGTGGAGAGGGAGGTTTGTGGATTGGGGCAGTCACTTGTTTATAAGGATGAAGATATGAGTGTGACTTTGAAAGAACTCCATCAGGGATGGAGATTGTGGAAGTTTTAAGGTCCTAGAGAATAATAAGGTTGAGGGGACTTGGAACAGGAGTAGGCCGCTCAGCCCATTGGGCCTGCTGCCCAATTCTATTAGATCATGGCAGTTCATCCACCTCAACACCACTTTCACGCACTATCCCCAAATCCCTTGATGTCATTAGTTTCCAGAAATCTAACAATTTTTGTCTTGAACATGCTCAATGACTGAGCCTCCACAGCCCTCTGGGGTAGAGAATTCAAAGATTCACCACCCTCTGAGTGAAGAAAGTCCTCCTCACCTCAGTCTTAAATGACTTACTCCTTATCCTGAGATTATGCCCCCTGGTTTTAGACTCACCAGCCAGGGGAAACATCTTATCTACTTCCATCCTCATTGTAAGTTTCAATGAGGTCACCCCTCACTCTTCGAAACTCTAGGGAATACAGACCCAGTCTTCCCAATCTCTCCTCATTAAACAATTCAGGGATTAATCTGGTGAACCTTCGTTACACTCCCTCAATGGAAAATACATCCCTCCTTAGATAAAGGGATCAAAACTGTACACAATACTCCAGGAGTCTCACCAAGGCTCTATACAACTGCAGCAAGGCATCTTTACTCTTGTACTCAAATCCCCTGTAATGAAGGCCAACATACCATGTGCCTTCCCAATTGCTTGCTGTACCTGCATGCTAGCTTTTAGTGACTCATGAACAAGGACACCCAGGTCCCTTTGGACATCATCACTTCCCAACATTTTAACATTTAAGAAATATTCTGACTTTCTGTTTTTTTCCACCAAAGTGAAAGATTTCACACTTATTCACTTTATATTCCATCTGTCGTGTTCTTGCCCATTCACTTAGACTATTCAAGACCTCTTGAAGCTTCCTTGCATCCTCCTGAAAACTTAGGTCCCACCCAATTTGGTGTCAACAGCAAATTTGGGAATATTACAATTGGTCCCCACATACAAATCATTTATATAGATTGTGGACAGCTGTGGCTTGAGCACTGATCCTTGTGGTAACCCAGTGGTAACAGCCTCTCATCCTGAGAATAGCCTCTTTATTCCCACTCCCTGCTTTCTGCCTGTTAACCAGTTCTCAATCCATACCAGTATTTTTTCCCAATCCCATGCGCTCTCATTTTATTTACTAACCTCCTGTGTGGGAACTTATCAAAAGCTTTCTGAAAGGCTTTTGATGGGGAGGTCATGCATGTGATTGGAGGATCAACGTAAAATGTAAAAATTACCAAAAATGATAAAGCCAAAATCAGCTTACAGAGTAAAAAACAAAAACAAAAACAAAAATACCTGGAAAAACTCAGCAGGTCTGGCAGCATCTGCGGAGAGGAATACAGTTAACGTTTCGAATCTGAATGACCTTTCAACAGAACTAAGTAAAAATTTATTAATTTTGCTTCCAATTTCCACCCCTCCATCATTTTCACATGGTCCATCTCTGACACTTCCCTTCCCTTCCTTGACCTCTCTATCTCAATTTCTGGTGATAGACTGTCCACCAATATCCATTACAGCTACCTCGACTACAGCTCCTCACATCCCGCTTCCTGTAGGGACTCCATCCCATTCTCTCAGTTCCTTCACCTCCGTCGCATCTGTTCTGATGATGCCACTTTCAAAAACAGTTCCTCTGACATGTCCTCCTTCTTCCTTGACCGAGGTTTTCTACCCATGGTGGTTGACAGGGCCCTCAACTGTGTCTGGCCCATCACACCTTCCTCTCCCTCCCAGAAACATGATAGGGTCCCCCTTGTCCTCACTTATCACCCCACCAGCCTCTGCATTCAAAGGATCATCCTCCACCATTTCGCCAACTCCGGCATGATGCCACCACCAAACACATCTTCCCTTCACCCCCCGGCGGCATTCCATAGGGATCATTCCCTCTGGGACGCTCTGGTCCACTCCTCCATCACCCCCAAATCCTCAACCCCCTCCCAAGGCACCTTCCCATGCAACCACAGAAGGTGCAACATCTGCCCCTTTACTTCCTCTCTCCTCACAGTCCAAGGGCCCAAACACTCCTTTCAAGTGAAGCAGCATTTCACTTGCACATCCCTCAATTTAGTCTACTGTATTTGCTGCTCCCAATGGGGTTTCCTCTACATTGGAGAGACCAAACGCAGACTGGGTGACTGCTTTGCAGAACATCTTTGGTCTGTCTGCAAGCATGACCCAGACCTCCCTGTCGCTTGCCATTTCAACACTCCACCCTGCTCTCTTGCCCACATGTCTGTCCTTGGCTTGCTGCAATGTTCCAGTGAAGCTCAACACAAACTGGAGGAACAGCACCTCATCTTCCGACTAGGCATTTTACAGCCTTCCGGACTGAATATTGAGTTCAACAATTTTAGATCATGAACTCTCTCCTCCATCCCCACCCCCTTTCCGATTTCCCCCCACCATTTTTATGTTTTTTTCCCAATAATTTATATAGATTTTTCTTTTCCCACCAACTTCCATTATTTTTAAATGTATTTCCATCCATTGTTTTATCTCTACCTTTTAGCCTTTTTTGATTCTGTCACCCCACCCCCACTAGATCTATCTGTACCTTGTTTGTCCTGCTTTCTACCCTTAATTAGCACATTCCTTAGACAATATCACCACTTTCAACACCTCTTTGTCCTTTTGTCTATGACATCTTTTGGTTATCTCCACCTATCACTGGCCCTCTATCCAGCTCTACTTGTCCCAACCCCCATTAAACCAGCCTATATTTCACCTCTACAAAAACAGAATTACCTGGAAAAACTCAGCAGGTCTGGCAGCATCGGCGGAGAAGAAAAGAGTTGACGTTTCGAGTCCTCATGACCCTGCGACAGAATATATATTTCACCTCTTTTCTGTTTTTACTTAGTTCTGTTGAAGGGTCATGTGGACTCGAAACACTAACTGTGTTCCTCTCCACAGATGCTGCCAGACTTGCTGAGTTTTTCCAGGTATTTTTGTTTTTGTTTTGGATTTCCAGCATCCGCAGAATTTATATTTATGTGGTGTATTTGGGTCACATGATTCTTTTTAAATTTCTGTTTATTACGTTTTAACAGTACTAAAGAAAGCTAATGGTACAGCAATAATTCAATATACTTACATTTGGGAGAGAAAGAGAAAGAAAGGAAAAGGGGAGCCTGGGCAAAAAGAGAAAAACCCCTTCCCAGCCCCCCAAAAATAAATAACAAGAAAATCAACAACAATCATAGGTCAGATATAGTCTCACCTGATCTGACACATACAACCTAAGTAGGGTCAGTTATATGAAAGCAGAGAGCTGTAGTTCCTCAAAATAATCTAAGAAAGGTTGCCAAGAATGGGATGGAGTCCTTACAGGAAGCGGGGTGTGAGGAGCTGTAGTCGAGATAGCTGTGGGAGTCGGTAGGCTTGTAATGGATATTGGTGGACAGTCTATCACCAGAAATTGAGACAGAGAGGTCAAGGAAGGGAAGGGAAGTGTCAGAGATGGACCATGTAAAAATGATGGAGAGGTGGAAATTGGAAGCAAAATTAATAATTTTTTACTTAGTTCTGTTGAAGGGTCATTCAGACTCGAAACATTAACTGTGTTCCTCTCCGCAGATGCTTTAGTTCTGTTGAAGAGTCATGTGGACTTGAAACGTTAACTGTGCTCCTTTCCACAGATGCTGCCAGACCTGCTGAGTTTTTCCAGATATTTTTGTTTTTGTTATAGAATAATATGCCTAGCCAATAATGTTGAAAAGGCCAGTGCATCAGTCTGAACTTTTGTATGAGGGATGCCATTTAGTTCCATTCCAAAGAGTGCTGTAACAGGAAAGGGATCAATATGTGAGAGCGATGTAAGAGTTTTTATCCAAACCAAAGCCAATTTAAGACGTGACCAGTAGATATGAATTAGAGAGGCTGGGGCAGTATGACACTTATCACAGGTCTGATCAAAATTTGAATAAAGCTTAGACAATTTCACCTTGGATAGATGCATACAATGTAAGATTTCAAATTGCAGCAACTCATGTCTTGCACATACAGATGAGGAATGGAGTCAAGAGAGATAAGACTTCCAGTTATCTTCTGATAAGTCTGAGTCAAAATCTTGCTCCCAAAGAGTTTTTTAGGTGGAAAGTGGAGGGCAGTGTAGTGAAACAATTAAGGAAGACAATTTGGAAATGAAACCCCTAACAAAAGGATTTAATTTTAATATAACATCTATCAGTAATTTAGGGGCGATAAAGATAACTGGGCAATCTTTTGGCATGCAAAATCTCTGATTTGTAAGTAGCGAAAGAAGTGTGTATGGGGCAGATTGTATTTCTGAGAGATAGTCAAAAGAAGCAAAAATATTATCAATGTATGAGTTGGCAAAGGGTTTTGACGCCTCTCGGGTGCCAGAGTTGAAAGGCAGAATCTGCTAATGAAGGCGGAAATAAAAGATTTGCATCAACAGGGCTGTGCAAAGACAGAGATTGCAGCCCAAAGTGTGTTTTGAACTGGATCCAAATCTTAAGTGACTGTCTAACAATAGGGTTTGAAGAAAAGTGACTGATTGAGGAAGGAGTGGAGGAACACAACAGAGCAGGCAGAGATGTGGATTGACAGGAGGCTGCCTCCAATTATACCCATGCTAAACTAGCCGAGTCCGAATGAAGCTAAGAAGAAATATTATGGATATTAGCAAATCAACAATAAAACTGGAAATTGGCAGTGCCAAACTGCCTAAATGCTTGGGTCTTTGTAGAAAATCTCTATGAATTCTGGGTGTTTTCTTATTCCAAATAAAGGAAGAAATGAATTGGTCTACTGTAACAAAAAAAATTTGGGAATAAACAATGGGATGCAGTATAATAAACAATGGGATGCAGTATAAGTATAGAAATTTTGGCAAAATATTCATTTTTACAGAACTTATACGACCGACTAAAGAAAGGGGAAAGCTGGACCAATGTGCTAAGTCCTGCTTTGTACGTTCCAACAAAGGGTCAAAGTTGAGCTTAAAAAGGTCTCCAAGGGATCGAGTAATTAAAATTGCCAAGTATTTAAAACTGTTTACTGAGACCTTGAAAGTGCTGGGGGTGGTGGTGACAGGGGGCAAGGTAACTCTTTGCAATAGAGTTAATAGGAAACATTTCACTCTTTTACAGATTAATTTTAAAACCTGAAATATGACCAAAGTCACCCAGGAATAGAGAAAATGTGTGGGAGAGTTGAGGCTGGATCAGAGATGTAAAGAAGCAGGTCATCAGGAAGTAGGGAGAGTTTCTGCTCCACTCCACCCCATATAACACCCTGTCTATCTCCACAGGTCTGCAGTGAAATTGCCAGGGACTCATTAGCAATAGCGAAAAGTAGTGGGGGTGGGGGGAAGGGAACAGCCCTCGATGGAGCTCAAAGAGTGGATATTATTTGTATGTACTGAAGTAACTGGGGAAGAATACAATAGTTTTATCCATTTTATAAATATGGGTCCAAATCCAAATTTTTGAAGAGTGAAGAAAAGGTAGTGCCATTCCAATCTATCAAAAGCCTTTTCTGCATCCATTGTTATAAGAACCTCAGGCACAGGAGTAGTTGAATGTGTATAAATAATATTGAAAAGATGCCTTAAATTAGACAAGAATTGCCTGCCCTGTATAAAACCTGTCTGGTCAGGAGAGATAATACATAGAAGACAAGTTCAAGACAGTGGGCTAAAGCTTTAGCTAGTATCTTGACATCTGCATTTAAAAGGGAAATAGGCTGGAATGAACTATAATGCAGAGGATCCTTATCCCTCTTTAAAAGAATAGACAAAGATGCCTCGCGCAGCGTAGGATGGAGCGTTCTTGAGAGAAAGCATTCCAGAAATATAGACAATAATGATGGAGAAAGTTGTGATAAGGATTTTTCATAAATTTCTTTTGGAAATCCATCAGGCCCTGGTGCCTTATTACTTTGCATGGATTTAATTGCCTTTAGTATTTCATCTAGGGAAAGGGGTACTTCTAATACATTCACAGAAACATAGAAACACAGAAACTAGGAGCAGGAGTAGGCATTTGGCCCTTCGAGCCTGCTCCGCCATTCAATATGATCATGGCTGATCATCCAACTCAATGGCCTGCTCCCTCTTTCTCCCCATACCCTTTGATCCCTTTCACCCCAAGAGCTATATCTAACTCCTTCTTGAAAACATACAATATTTTGGCATCAACTACTTTCTGTGGTAGCGAATTCCACAGGTTCACCACTCTCTGGGTGAAGAAATTTCTCCTCATCTTAAATGGTCTACCCCGTATCCTCAGACTGTGACCCCTGGTTCTGGACTCCCCCACCATCGGGAATATCCTTCCTGCTAGTCCTGTTAGAATTTTATTGGTTTCTATGAGATCGCCCCTCATTTTTCTGAACTCCAGCGAATATAATCCTAACCAACTCAATCTCTCCTCATAAGTCAGTCTCGCCATCCCAGGAATCAGTCAGGTAAACCTTCGCTGCACTCCCTCTATAGCAAGTACATCCTTCCTCGAATAAGGAGACCAAAACTGCACACAATATTCCAGGTGTGATCTCACCAAGGCCCTGTACAATTGCAGCAAGACATCCCTGCTCCTGTACTCGAATCCTCTCGCTATGAAGGCCAACATACCATTTGCCTTCTTTACCGCCTGCTGCACCTGCATGTTTACCTTCAGCGACTGGTGTACAAGGACACCCAGGTCTCGTGGCACATTCCCCTCTCTCAATTTATAGCCATTCAGATAATAATCTGCCTTCCTGTTTTTGCTACCAAAACGGATAACCTCACATTTATCCACATTATACTGTATCTGCCATGCATTTGCCCACTCACTCAGCTTGTCCAAATCACACTGAAGCAACTCTGCATCCTCCTCACAGCTCTTCCTCCCATCCAGCTTTGTGTCATCTGCAAATGTGGAGATATTGCATTTAGTTTCCTCATCTAAATCATTAATATATATTGTGAATAGCCGGGGTCCCAGCACTGGTCCCTGCGGTACCCCACAAATCACTGCCTGCCATTCGGAAAAAGACCCGTTTATTCTTACTCTTTGTTTCCTGTCTGCCAACCAGTTTTCTTTCTATCTCAATACACTACCCCCAATCCCATGCGCTTTAATTTTACATGCTAACCTCTTATGTGGGACTTTGTCGAAAGCCTTCTGAAAATCCAAATAAACCACATCCACTGGCTCCCCCTCATCAACTCTACTAGTTACATCCTCGAAAAATTCCAGTAGATTTGTCAAGCATGATTTCCCTTTCGTAAATCCATGCTGACTCTGTCCGATTCTGCCACTGTTTTCCAGGTGCTCAGCTATTAAATCTTTTATAATGGATTCTAGAATTTTCCCCATGAATTTTCCCCACTACTAACATCAGGCTGACTGGTCTATAATTCCCTGTTTTCTCTCCACCTCCCTTTTTAAATAGTGGGGTTACATTAGCTACCCTCTAATCTGTAGGAACTGTTCCAGAGTCTATAGAATCTCGGAAGATGACCCCCAGTGACCACTATTTCTAGGGCCACTTCTTTAAGTACTCTGGGATGTAGATTATCAGGCCCTGGAGATTTATCGGCCTTCAATCCCATCAATTTCTCCAACACCATTTCCATACTAATACTGATTTGTTGCAGTTCCTCCCTCTCACTAAACCCTGAGTTCCCCAACATTTCTGGTATGTTATTAGTCTCCTCCTTTGTGAAGACAGAACCAAAGTATGTACTTAGTTGGTCAGTGATTTCTTTGTTCCCCATTATAAATTCCCCTGTTTCTGACTGTAAGGGGAATTTGTCTTCACCAATCTTTTTCTTTTCACATACCTATAGAAACTTTTAGGGCAGAATTTTGCCGTCGGTGAGCAGGGGGCGGGGCCCGCTTGCCGATGTGTAAAATGAGGCACGGTGACATCAGGCGAAACCCCTGACATCATCCCGCCCCATTTAAATTTTCAGGAAGGTGGGGGTGCAGCAAAATCAGCTGTGGGCCCGCCGACCTGTCAATGGCCAATTGAGGCCATTGACAGGATCATTTATACAATTAAAGGACCTGCCCGTCCAACCTTAAGGCTGGCAGGTCGACCAGGAGACCTGGCGGCAACTAGAGAAAACATGAAACCTCATCCAGCGGTGGGATGAGGTTTTATACAGGGTTTCAAAAATTTAAATAAAGTTATTATGTAACTTATGAACATGTGACATGTCAGGGAATTTTTAAAAAATTTTTTAATATTTTTAAACATGTCAGCGATCTCCCAGAGGCAGCACTTAGCCTCAAGGAGATGTGTGCACTTTGGTGTGCATGCGCGAGAGAGCGCACTCTCGTTTTTGGGGAATCCCCCCCCCCCCACCCGCACAGGGAGCGCACAGTGCTTCCCGCTGGACGTGATGCTGGGCGAGCCTTAATTGGCCCACCCATGAAAAATGGGGGTGGGGCCTGCTTCTCTGGCGGGGATCAGCTCCCCACCCACCGGAGATTGGGTCAGGTCCACCCGCCCGACAGGCAGAAAATTCTGTCCTTACAGTCAGTTTTTATGTTCCCCGCAAGCTTACTCTCGTATTCTATTTTCCCCTTCTTAATCAATCCCTTGGTCCTCCTTTGCTGAATTCTAAATTCTGAAGTCAGCCATTAGAGGGATGTCAATATTATCAAATATATTGTGAAATAAACCAGGATCTGAAAAGGAGTCTAAGGTATAAAGAGTGGAATAAAAAAAATTGAATTGATCATTGATCTCCTGATGATCGGTGGTGGTTGGCTCTGTTGGAATGGTGATTTCAGTAATAAGTTGAGAGGAAGCAGACTGGTGAAGCTGGTGAGCCAGGAGCCTACTAGTTCTTTCACCATGCTCATAAAATGTACCACGTGATATAAGTGTAAGCTTCTCTGTTTGTTTAGTGGAAAAAGATCAAATTCAGTCAGTAGAGCCAGACGCTGTTTGTACAATACTAGGGCAGGTGCAATAGCATCCTGCTGGTCCACTAAGAGAATTTCGTCAATCAGTTGGGACAATTTTGAGGTATTGCGTTTGTTAAGTTGACCAGTATATGAAATTATTTGTCCTTGTAGGTAAGCCTTTATACTCTTCCAGACAGTAGCAAAGGAGATATCTGGAGAAGTTTAAGTTCTATAAAAGTATCTTTTTGCAAGGAAATGAATTTCAAAAAATCCGGGTCCACCAGAAGAAGAGAATCAAGATGCCATGATGGTAGAAACAGGCTGGGCATGGAATTGTATTGCTAAATCTAAGGAGGCATGATCAGAATCACAAAACTATTGTATGCGCAAGAAATGGGAGCAGCCTCTTGTCAAGGAAAAATAGCCAATACGCAAATAGGTGTGGTGAACAGAAGAGAAAAAGTAGCATTGTCTTGCTGATGGATATAGAAAATGCCATGAGTCTACCGATTCATGTGTGTCCAGAAATGAAATGATGGTTGAGGCTGATTTTGATATTGGAACAGATTTTGTGGATGAGTGATCTAATTTGGGTTAAGAGCACAGTTAAAGTCTCCTCCAAGAAGTAAGTGATAGGAGTCTGAAATCAGGTATGGAAAATAAGAAACGGAGACCATCCCAGTTGGGTGCATATACATTAGCAAGGATCAATGGACAGTTAAAACATCTGCCTCGTACTATAACATAGCAGCCATTAGGGTCAGCTGCAACCTGGGAGTGAACAAAGGGAATGCCTTTATGGATTAAAATTGCCACACCTCTCGCTTCACTATGAAAATTAGAATGAAACATCTGCCAAACACAACCCTTCCATATTGGAAAATGGTCAGAAGTATGTAAATGAGTTTCCTGCAGGAAGGCAATGCCCACTTTCAGATGTTGTAAATGAGAGAGAGAACTTTATTTCTTTAAACTGGGTGATTAAGATCTTTCACATTCCAGGTGATAAAATGGATCAGACAACCACCCCGTGAGGCCTTAATATTAGTGGACATTATGATAATAAAAGCGTATCAAAGCATATGGCCCCAATAGGTTAACCATTACAGATAAAGGATTAAATATTTTTGAATCAGAGCTCATCCACCTGAAGAATATTAAAAACTGACAAAAAGGAAAGTATATCTGTATATTTGGAAAAGAATAAGAAAAAGAGAAAAAAAAAGAAAAGGGAGGAAAATAAGAGGAAAGAGAAGCTTACATCACCTCCCCAAATGAGGTGAGTGTTACCCCTCACAGCTAGTGTCCTATTCATACCTATCTTACCAGTGTGTCTTGAATAGACAGTCCACATTAAAGCAATATATAAATATCCTAAACAAAAGTATTGTAAAGCTCAGCATATGCTAAACAAGGTGCAGAATCTGCCCAGAAGCAATAGTTTTGTAGTACAGTACTCAACAAGAGAGGGAGAATATAAAGAGAGATTCAACTCTCAAAGAATTCAATTGCACACATGGTAAAAGGTAAAAAAATAAACACCCATGTGGTTTATGTAAAACTTCCTGTGATTAGTGCAGTTTGGAAATAAGATACAAAGATATTGGTATAACCAGAAAAATTTATTGTGTAACAGAACCATCACGCATAGTTACCTAATTAAGCATTGAGTACCGTTTTGTCCTGGGTGAAGTCATGATGTGACTTATTAAGAGAAGGCACAGTTGTGTCCTTGAAAAGGCTGAAGCTTCTTGTGGCAAGTGGAAAATCTCTTTCACTCCGTTGAAAGTTACACGAAGGTGAGCAGGGTGGAGAAAGCCATATTTAAGTCCGGCTTCATGAAGTTGGGATTTAACAGATTTGTATTCTTCATGGCACCGGGCTAGGTCCATGCTGAGGTCAGTGTAGACAAATATCTTGCTTCATGAAAGTATAGTTGACCTTTTTCTCTGGACAGATGCATAACTTGTCCCTTCACTTTATAGTGATGCAGTCTTAGTATTTGCAGCCTCTGGGGTTTGTCATGCTGTAACTGCTATGCCAAACAGCGATGGGCTCAGTCCATTACTGGCGGTGAATCGAAACTCTCCTTGCCAAAAACCCCCAAAAAAGTAAACTCAGTGAAAGTTGTAGGGTTTCCATGTTCCACACTCGCGGGCACCAACAGAATCCTTAAATTTTGCCTTTGGCTGCGATTCTCCAGGTCATCCACCTTTGTTAACAATTCAGTATTTTGGGCTTCCAGCTGAGTAGGGAAGGTCTCCAGAGCCTCAATTCTGTCACTCGGGTCAGTAGCTGATTATTCACCATCCCGCAGTCTTTGATTGAAGGAGGCGACAGAGGCTTGTAGAGTAGCAACAGAGGAACGCAGTTCCAGTGTCCAGCAAATTCAGTGAGAATAGTGCTCTGTAAGTCAGCGAGTGCGTTGACAGAATTAAATTCAGCGAGGGATACTGCCATATGGTTACCAGCTGTAGTACTGGACACCGCAGTCGATAAAGCACCAGGCCCGGTTTCATTCTGATTGCTTTTGCCTCTGCCTTTAGACGTTTCAAATGTCTGTTGAGCATCAGAACAAACCCCCAAAACACTGACAGTCAAAAAGCTGAACATTTTAACCCAATATTGATAACTCTTATGGTGAAAAATTACAGAAAGCGTGGGTGCTGTCTTCAGCCACATCTTCCTCTGTTCCCATCACATGACCAACCCTTGGATCACATGATTCTGTGTTAATGACACTGAATCCCAAGTGCCAGAGTGGAATTATACTTTAGCATAAAGACAATGATTTGTATCAAAGTCTGATGATTGTAGTTTTTAATTAGGGTTGCCAACCCTCCAGGATTGGCCTGGAGTCTCCAGGAATTGAAGATCAATATCCAGGACACAGCTATGTGCAATCCTGGAGAAAAATAGTCAGGATATTTAAGAGATTTTTTAGTCATTTCCTTTGAGTATTTCTCTTTACAAGATGTAAAAATATTGAAAATGAGGAAATGGCAGTTTGGCTGATAGTCAAGCATCATCCAATTGGATAATGAGTTTTTTTGCTTTCTAGTTGGCGTAGGAAGGCAGTACATCGTAAGAATGGATGTATTGGCCGACTAATGGCTGGAGAGTGGGGGAAAGTCATGTGATGAAATCTCTAGGAATATATTCAATCACAGTTGGCAACCGTAGTGTTAATGTGGACAACTGCCTTCAAACATCCTTCTAGATAGTTCAGACAACATTAGTTCATCTACTCTACAGTCAGGCTCATGTACAGTGAAAGCCACCCACTCCCTTTGCCCCACCCACAGCAACTCCTGAGGGCCGCTGCTGGTTTTGATTGTACCCTTCCTCCCAGCCCCTGCTTGCTGTCTTGCCACTCCCTCACCACCAATACTCGTCCTTACCAAAGGGCCTCTGCAAGTGACCTGAAGCTCATCAGCTGAAATGGGTCCCAGAAACAGACTCCTGTGGAATTCTAGCCCCTGAACTCTGTGACCCTGGACTCTTCAACGTGCTTTGGAAGAGTGTTGGAGTGCATTTTGCTGGGAATAACATTGGACTTGTAGAGGCTGATGCAGTACATCAGCACAGGTGGGATTGGGGTTAAGCAAGATTTGAAATTGAAACCACATGCTTGTATAAGATTCTTTTGCTATTTGAAGAAGGTGTGAAATATTTAAAATAACCTCATTACTCCATCAAAATTGTTACCACCACCATTAAAGCATTAGACAAAGAAGTTTCGTATCTGTCAGATTTGAGCACATAATCTAGACTGACACCCCTAGGCGGAATCTTCTGGAGGTGGCGAGGCCTTGGCCACTGGTTGGAAAGCTGCCAACAACCTCTCATTGTGTTTTGTGTTTAAGGGGAAACTAGTTAAGCACTTGTGGGAAAAGGATTAGACGCTTATGTTGATAGGGCAAGAGGATGTGGGGTGGGAGGAGACTCATAAACAGCGGGGACCTTTGGGGTAATATGGCCTGTTTTGTGCCAAGGCTCAACGCAGTTGTGTTTCCACTGCCACAGCATATTTCTAAAAGTTGTTTTTGTTTCTTCAGGCTGAGGTTGCTTCATGTTGCACTGTGCAGTTCTTAGCTCCCATCTGTCACCCAGCGGCTGACAGCAACTCGCCTGATCAAAGGCAGCCAACACACAGCTTCAAACATGACCCCAAGATGCTCAATGCTTCTCTCACAGGTGAGAACAGTGTGGTTAGATATCCATCGCACAAAGTATTCGAGTTGGAAAATGAAAAAAAAAACAAAAAATTAAAGTCACATTTAAGCCGAGTTTAGGAGTCGAGATCTGAGATATTGCATCATTTTACCCCCAAAAATAAGCGTTGCTTGCTTTGTGGAAAACTGTGACATTTATTTGACACATATTGAACAACAGTTTTGTAACTGAGAATGAGCAATCCTCTTGCTGTAATTGCCTGCACGCTGTGAACTGAACCTACACCACAAAGTATTCAGGTCCAATAAACACCAAAGCATCATCTTCTGAGGCTTTTCGAGCTTAAAGAGGTTAACCTGCAGAGAATTAAGAGCCATAACCAGGAGAATCGATTCTGGCAGCTAAGTTAGTAAAGGCACTGATAGCTGTTCACAGTGATAGGGACCAGAAAGGTCCTCATTTCTCTGTAGCATCACTCTCCATCTCACACAACCAACCCCTTCATCATCCTGAGACCTCAAAGGGGGTCAGTTAGCTCAGTTAGCTAGACAGCTGGTGTATGATGCATGGGTTCAACTCCTGCACTGGCTGAGGTCATCTATGTAGGCCCCACCATTTCTTAGACAGGGTGCAACGAAAGTTCACTAGACTGATGAGCGATTTGTCCTATCAGGAGGGATTGAGTAGACTGTGATTATATTCTCTGGAGTTTAAAAGGATGAGAAGTAATCCCATTGAAATGTATAAAATTCATAGAGGACTTCACAGAGTTGATCGCTGAAATCCCCTGTTTCCCTTGGGCTGGAGAATCTAAAACGCGGGTCACCGTCTTGGAATAAGAGGTCGGCCACTTAGGACTGAGGTGAGGAGAAATTTCTTCACTCAGGGTGTTGCGAATCCTTGGACTTCTCTACCCCAGAGAACACTGGGTGCTCTCTCATTGAGTATATCCAAAATGAATTGATAAACTTTTGGACATTAAGAGAATTAATGGATATGGGATAGAGCAGGGAAGTTGAACTGAGATAGAAATTCAGCCATAATATTAGTGAATGGTGGAGGAGGCTTAAAGGGCTGAATGGCCTATTCCTGACATATTTCTTAAGTAACTTCTGCAGCCTATCCACATAAGTATAGTTCTGTTCACCCCACCTCTGAAAGAAAGTGAGAAAGAAAGGCTTCTGTTTATCTCAAACATCCCAAAGTCATCCCAAATCTCTGACTGATTCTATTTTTGATTAATCCGATTTCTCAAACTGCTATAATGGGATTGTGAACTCATGTTCTCTAGGTTTCTAGTCCAAGAACATAACCACCATATTATGTTGAGTTTCTACAAGAATTTAAATAGGAAAAGAGTAATTGATGCTAGTGTTGGTTCTCTGGAGAATAAGCCTGGTGAATTGATCATGGAAAACAAGGAAATGGCAGGGGCATTGAACAGGTATTTTGTTTCTGTCTTCACTGGGAAAGACTTAGAAAACTTCCCAAAGATAATTGAAAATTAAGAGGTGAAAGGGATGGAGGAACTTAAACAATCACCAACACCAGAGAAAAGGTGCTTGGAAAAATATTTGACCTATAGATTGACAAGTCCCCAGGACCTGATGGCCTGCTTCCTAGGGTCTTAAAAGGAGTGGCTGCAGAGATAGCAGAGGCATCGATTGTAATCTTCCAAAATTCCTTAGATTCTGGAAAGGTCCCAGTGGATTGGAAAAGAGCAAATGTAACACCTTTATTCAAGAAAGGAGGGAAACAGAAAGCAGGAAACTACAGGCCAGTTAGCCTAACATCTGTCATAGAGAAATTGCTAGAATTTATCAATAAGAAGGTTATAGCAGAATACTTAGAAAATCATAATGTGATCAGGCAGAGTCAAATGGGAAATCATATTTAATTAACTTATTAGAGTTTTTGTTAGGGTTTTTTGAGGAAATAACAAGCAAGATGGATAAAGGGAACCCATAAATGTGGTGTACTTAGATATCCAAATTATTAAGGTTCCACATTAAAGGTTACTACACAAGATAAGAGCACATGGTGTAGGGATTAACACATTAGCATGGATAGAGGATTAGTTAGCTAACAGGAAGCAGAGAGTAGGAATAAATGGGTCATTTTCAGGTTGGCAAACTGTAATTAGTGGAGTGCCAGAGGGATCAGTGCTGGGGTCACAATTATTTACAATATCTATTCATGACTTGGGTGAAGGGACCGAATATATGATTGCTAATTTTGCTGATGACACAAAGACAGGTAGGAAAGTAAATCGTCAAGACGAGGTAAAGAGTCTGCGAAGGGATTTAGAAAGGTTTATTGAGTGGGCAGAAATTTGGCAGATGGGGTATAATGTGAGAAAACGTGAGGTCGTCCATTTTGACAGGAAGAATAGAAAAGCAGCGTGTTATTTAAATGGAGAGAGATTGAAGAATTCTGAGCCACAGAGGGATCTGGGTGTCCTGGTACATGAGTCACATGAAGTCAGTATTCGGGTACAGCATGTGATTAGGAAGGCAGTTGGTGTTTATTGTGATGGAAATATAAAAGGAGGGAAGTTTTACTGCAGCTGTACAGGGCCTTGGTGAGACCACATCCGACATTACGTGTCCAGTTTTGTTCTCCTTATTTGAAAAAAAATGTAGGCCAGGCTTTTACAGTCGGCGCGCGGAGTCAGGCCCAACACACCGGCTCGTGAGATGACACGCGATGACATTGGGTGTCCGGGTGTCACTGCGCTGTCTCGTGATGTTCCATTGGCCAGTTTCAGCTGCGTGCCCACTGATAATTAAAAGGCCTATTAAGAGCATTAAGGAACCAATCAATTTCAAATTCAGGCTGTCAGTCCAGCCTGATGGTGGGCGGGGCAGGTGAAAAGGCCAAGCAGCCTTTACATTTTTTAGGAAACCTCATCCACCAGCGGGTTGAGGTTTCCTAAAGCTTTCACAAATTGAATAAAAACTTTTTTTTGAAAAATAAAAACATGTCCCATCTCATGTGTCACAGTCACATGAGGGGACATGAATCATTATATCTTTATTGCATTTATTTTTTCTTTCAAAAGTGCCTCAATCTTCCTGAGGCAGCTCCGTGCCTTAGGGAGATTGAAGCTCTCTCTCGTGCGCATGCGCAGAAGAGCTCTGGCCCCAACCTCCCCACCGCACTCCCGACGCCCGCCCACCCCCCCCCCCCCCCCCCCCCCCACCCACCCATACAGATAGCACGGCGCTACCGCTTGTGTATTACGTTGGTCAGGCCTTAATTGGCCCATGTGTGTAAAATGGTGGTGCGGCGCCAATCCCAGGTGGCGGTCGGCTTGGCAACTGCCCCCACCCACTCCCACTGAGCCCGCCCAACGACAGAAAAATTCAGGCCACAGTTGCGTTAGGAACAGTTCAGAGAAGGTTCACTCGACTCTTTCCTGGGATGAAGGGCTTCTCCTATGAAGAAAGTTTGGTCAGGCTGAGCCTATACCCATTGGAGTTTGAAGAATGAGAGGTAATCTTACTGAAGCATAAAATTCTGAGGTGGCTTGACAGGGTGGATACTGGGAGGATGTTTCTCCTTGTAATGGATCCTAGAACGAGGGGGAACAGTTTATAAATAAGGGGTCTCCCAATTGAAGATGGAGATGAGGAGGAATTTCTTCTCTCAGAGGTCTGTTAGTCTGTAGCATTCTCTCCTCCAGAGAGCAGTGGAGGCTGGGTCATTGGATATTTAAAGGCTGAGTTAGATAGATTTTTGATAGTCAAGGGATAAGGGTTATGGGGGAACAGACAGGAAAATAGAGATCAGTCATGATCTTATTGACTAGCGGGACAGGTTCCAGGGACCAATGGTCTACTCCTGCTCCTAATTCTTATACTCTTATGTTCAGAATTTGCAACACTACTCTCCAGGGCTATCCAGGGTCAGTCCTAAGAACTTAGGCTCTAGCCTATACCAGGCTGGCCTCAGAACGAGTATCATCAGGCAGTGTTTGGGTCCCTGTACCAATGACTCCCACACACACATCACATGTACACTATTCAGCAATGTCTTGAAACTATGCCCTGGAATCGGTATTGTGTCCCGGTGCATAGATTCTGACCTCATTAATTGGGGACCAGAACAAGACAGTAACACACAACAGCCTGTGACCACTCACCAACAAGCACCAGCACAGTTACAGATATTGCACAGACAGTATCATGATATGGAGTAGGGACAAAGGACTTAGGAGCAGGAGTAGTCCATTCAGCCTTTCGAGCCTGCTCTGACATTTAATAAGATCATTGCTGATACCCACTTTCCTGTTGCCCCCCATAACCCTGCTCACTTTTCCTCATACAACAGCCCCTTCATCCCAGGAATCACTCTAGTGAAACTTCTTTGAACTGCCTCCAATTCAAGTATATCTCTCCGTAAGCAAAGAGACCAAACTACACACAGTACTCCGGGTGTGGTCTCACTAGCACCCTAGACAGCTTTAGAAAGACTTTCCTACTCTTACACTCCATCCCCCTTTGCAATAAAGGCCAACATTCCATTTGCCTTCCTAATTACTTGCTATACCTGCATGCTGAATTTTTGTGATTTGTGTACAAGGACACCCAGATCCCTCTGTACTGCAGCATTCTGCAGTCTCTCTCCATTTAAATAATCATTGTTTGGTAATGCAGAACTTGAGTATTGCTGAAAAAAGTGACATGTCAAAGCTTTTCATCTTGCACTCATCAGGACTCACAAGAATACCAATATAAGTGGGAAAACAACAATTTATACTGTACGCGAAGAGAGTGCTGATTGGTTGGCAAGTGGCGTTGCCATGGAGAATGCATCACTGAAGGCGACTGACAGTTAACAGCCAAGTATTTTTTGAAATTTAAACCAGACAGCTTGACCCTGATTGGTCAAGGATTTGCTTGAGGGCTGAGTCAGCGAATGGCTGTCACTTATTTTGTTTAACTGAAACAGGTGTAATGTATGTACATGTTCTTTCTGTCTGCAAATAACCAGGCTGCTTGTATTAATATATGTAGATTCCAGTACATGCAAATTCCCCACACTGCGCACCCGATTTTCAGTCTTAAATTGGCTGTCGGCGTAATTCTTAGCACATTGAGGGTTATTTAGCAAATTATCTAAACGAATATGCTAATTAAGAATGGATGGTAGGGCACTCAAGGTATAGATCTAGTGGGGGTGGGGAGAGCATAAAAGATTTTAAGATATTTAAAAATAATGGAAATAGGTGGGAAAAGAAAAATCTATATAATTTATTGGAAAAAAAAGGAAGGGGGAAACAGAAAGGGGGTGGGGATGGAGGAGGGAGCTCATGACCTAAAGTTGTTGAATTCAATATTCAGTCCGGAAGGCTGTAAAGTGCCTAGTCGGAAGATGAGGTGTTGTTCCTCCAGTTTGCGTTGGGCTTCACTGGAACAATGCAGCAAGCCAAGGACAGACATGTGGGCAAGAGAGCAGAGTGGAGTGTTAAAATGGCAAGCGACAGGGAGGTTTGGGTCATTCTTGCGGACAGACCGCAGGTGTTCTGCAAAGCGGTCGCCCAGTTTACATTTGGTCTCTCCAATGTAGAGGAGACCACATTGGGAGCAACGAATGCAGTAGACTAAGTTGGGAGAAATGCAAGTGAAATGCTGCTTCACTTGAAAGGAGTGTTTGGGCCCTTGGACGGTGAGGAGAGAGGAATTGGAGGGGCAGGTGTTGCAGCTTTTGCGTGGGCATGTGGTGGTGCCATAGGAGGGGGTTGAGGAGTAGGGGGTGATGGAGGAGTGGACCAGGGTGTCCCGGAGGGAGCGATCCCTACGGAATGCCGATAGGGGGGGTGAAGGGAAGATGTGTTTGGTGGTGGCATCATGCTGGAGTTGGCGGAAATGGCGGAGGATGATCCTTTGAATGCGGAGGCTGGTGGGGTGATAAGTGAGGACAAGGGGGACCCTATCATGTTTCTGGGAGGGAGGAGAAGGCGTGAGGGCGGATTTGCGGGAGATGGGCCGGACACGGTTGAGGGCCCTGTCAACGACCGTGGGTGGAAAACCTCGGTTAAGGAAGAAGGAGGACATGTCAGAGGAACTGTTTTTGACGGTGGCATCATCGGAACAGATGCGACGTAGGTGAAGGAACTGAGAGAATGGGATGGAGTCCTTACAGGAAGCGGGATGTGAGGAGCTGTAGTCGAGGTAGCTGTGAGAGTCGGTGGGTTTGTAATGGATATTGGTGGACAGTCTATCACCAGAGATTGAGACAGAGAGGTCAAGAAAGGGAAGGGAAGTGTCAGAGATGGACCACGTGAAAATGATGGAGGGGTGGAGATTGGAAGCAAAATTAATAAATTTTTCCAAGTCCCGACGAGAGCATGAAGCGGCACCGAAGTAATCATCAATGTACCGGAGAAAGAGTTGTGGAAGGGGGCCGGAGTAGGACTGGAACAAGGAATGTTCCACATACCCCATAAAGAGACAGGCATAGCTGGGGCCCATGCGGGTACCCATAGCCACACCTTTTATTTGGAGGAAGTGAGAGGAGTTGAAGGAGAAATTGTTCAGCGTGAGAACAAGTTCAGCCAGACGGAGGAGAGTAGTGGTGGATGGGGATTGTTCGGGCCTCTGTTCGAGGAAGAAGCTAAGGGCCCTCAGACCATCCTGGTGGGGGATGGAGGTGTAGAGGGATTGGACGTCCATGGTGAAGAGGAAGCGGTTGGGGCCAGGGAACTGGAAATTGTTGATGTGACGTAAGGTGTCAGAGGAATCACGGATGTAGGTGGGAATGAACTGGACAAGGAGAGAGAGAAGGGAGTCAAGATAACGAGAAATGAGTTCTGTGGGGCAGGAGCAAGCTGAGACGATCGGTCTACTGGGGCAGTTCTGTTTGTGGATTTTGGGTAGGAGATAGAAGCGGGCCGTCCGAGGTTGGGCGACTATCAGGTTGGAAGCTATGGGAGGAAGATCCCCAGAGGAGATGAGGTCAGTCAGTGACCTTCACCCCCCCCCCATCGGCATTCCGTAGGGATCGCTCCCTCCGGGACACCCTGGTCCACTCCTCCATCACCCCCTACTCCTCAACCCCCTCCTATGGCACCACCCCATGCCCACGCAAAAGATGCAACACCTGCCCCTCCAATTCCTCTCTCCTCACCGTCCAAGGGCCCAAACACTCCTTTCAAGTGAAGCAGCATTTCACTTGCATTTCCCCCAACTTAGTCTACTGCATTCGTTGCTCCCAATGTGGTCTCCTCTACATTGGAGAGACCAAATGTAAACTGGGTGACCGCTTTGCAGAACACCTGCAGTCTGTCCGCAAGAATGACCCAAACCTCCCTGTCGCTTGCCATTTTAACACTCCACCCTGCTCTCTTGCCCACATGTCTGTCCTTGGCTTGCTGCATTGTTCCAGTGAAGCCCAATGCAAACTGGAGGAACAGCACCTCATCTTCTGACTAGGCACTTTACAGCCTTCTGGACTGAATATTGAATTCAACAACTTTAGGTCGTAAGCTCCCACCCCCTTTCTGTTTCCCCCTTCCTTTTTTTCCAATAATTTATATAGATTTTTCTTTTCCCACCTATTTCCATTATTTTTAAATATCTTAAATCTTTTATGCTCTCCCCACCCCCACTGGAGCTATACCTTGAGTGCCCTACCATCCATTCTTAATTAGCACATTTGTTTAGATAATATCACCAACTTTAACACCTATGTGTTCTTTTGTTCTATTGTTGTTGACATCTTTTGATGATCTGCTTTTATCACTGCTTGTTTGTCCCTACAACCACACCCCCCCTCCACTTCTCTCTCTCTCTCTCTCTCCCACCACCCCCCCCTCCACACCTTAAACCAGCTTATATTTCAACTCTTTCTTGGACTCGAACTCAAGTTCTGACGAAGGGTCATGAGGACTCGAAACGTCAACTCTTTTCTTCTCCGCCGATGCTGCCAGACCTGCTGAGTTTTTCCAGGTAATTCTGTTTTTGTTTTGGATTTCCAGCATCCGCAGTTTTTTTGTTTTTATTTAGCAAATGTTGTCCAATCATGGAATCACATCTAATGTTTTGAGTTTTGCAAGCTCGGGCTGGTTGGGTACAGTCTGTACCTTGTCTGTTGCGACCAGTAGTTGGGACATGCTGTTTGGTACAACCCGCCAGTCTTTGGGACCTACGGCCTGCATACCCAGCATCACACTGGCACTGAAACTCATATACCACATGACTTATTTGTGTGATAGGCAGAACACCTTTTTGGCTTGATGGCAGCAACCTGTTAGTGGTGAATATCACTCGTGTTGCTACTGAATAGTAGCAGTGTGAACTGTTGCTGCTTGATTCCTTGCACTTCCAGGATAGTCTGAGGTAGACTGGGTACTTTTCAGGGCCAAAAGTGACGGCCTTAGGCCTGTTTATGAGTTTGTGTGATATACGGTGTTAAATGATCTGATCAGGGTGGCCATTATCCTGCAGGATGTCTTTGATGCCCCTATTTCAGCATCAAGCTTGCATGGTGAGCAAATGGCTTGGGCCCTACTTTCAAGGTTGCTGATAAGACCAATCTTATAGTGTGTGGATCTGTAAGAATCCCAACGCTTATATTGACCAGTGAAGGTAGGCTTGCAGTCGATCGTGATAGAGAACTCCCTGGCAGATTTCTCAACTAGTACATCAAGGAAGGGGAGTTCATGTTTCTCACGTGTCGGTGCAGACTCGATGGGCCGAAGGGCCTCTTCTGTACTGTGATTCTGTGTGATTGTGATTTCGCTGCCCCATTTCAAATGTGAGTTTGAGCGCAGGATGGAGCCCATTAAGACATATAAGGAAATTGTTAGATACAGCTGCAGATTTAAATATAGTGAACGAATCATCCACATATTGGAAAAATGCAAGGGGTAGGAGGTTGGGTGTCATTCCATCGAAGACACATTCCTCATGGAACCCAACAAAGATGTTTGCGAGATCTGGGCCTAGAGGAATCCCTTGGCAACACCATCTACTTGGGCATACATGGTGACACAATGGCATATATGGTGTAACATTTCCTTACATGTCTTAATGGGTTCCATCCTGCGTTCAAATTCACCTATGAAATGGAGCAGTCAAATGAACTCCCCTTCCTTGGATAATTCCTAGCTAGGAAGCGAGCGAGCTTTAGAGTGTTAACACTGATCCCAGTTGACTATCTCTTGCTTCTGGTTAAGACCAACCCATTGAAATCGTTAATCAAAAGTAAATCCAGTTTAGCTGTTCAACTGAATAGTTTCCAGACAGTCTTGTTGCTGTGGTGATGGGACTGTGACCTTTTCTATGACAGTTAGGGTGTTTCCAGGTTACTTGCATCTTGTGCAAGAGCAAAATACTGAGGATGCTGGAAATCTGAAATAAAAACAGAAAATGTGGGAAATACTCAGCAGATCTGGCAGCATGAGTGGAGGGAGAGAAAAGATTAAGGTTAAAAGTTACCCACCTGAAAGGTTACCTCTATTTCCCTCTCCACCAAGGCTACCAGATTTGCTGACTATTTCCAGAAATTTTTGTTTTTAGTTAAATCTCATGATTTGTTTGGACTGCTTGGGACTTTCCAGGGTCATAAACAAATTAGTGAGCTGTTTAACCAGTCAGGTAAAAGTATATGTCCCTTGTATTTATCCCTATCTGGTAGCACAGAATGAACTGTCTCCAGACTCCAGCACTCTCTTCAACCCAAAACCTTTATCTTCACATTACTTTTCCTAGGCACTTTTCAGAGCTGTGCACTGATCAGTAAATGCTCTCTGACTGGTGCACATTTCCTCTGACTGAAAAAGGGGTTATTGATAATCCAGGTTCTGGTATCTCTGCTTGCTGCAGTGATCAGTGGGGATTGTGCACTCACTACCTCCTGTGCCTTACTGAAATCATCCTGGAATTTATAGACTTTCCCCAACAATATACTTGGCTGCCTTGTTGTCCCACAATGCAGCCTGTTGCTGTGGTAATGTGGGACAATGTGTCTGGATCTCTGTAATCTCTATATTGGGCACAATACAAAAACAACTCTGTATATAGCTCAAATCTGTTCAGGCCTGAGTATAGCTTCCAAGCCTTCAGGGACTCCTCTAGCCTCTCCCCTACACTCTGGGACAGGGCGTATGAAACCGAAACCACTCCTCGATTTACTCTTTCAACCTTTGCACCATGAGCTCCAGCCCATTCTATCCTGTCCCATCATTTCTGTCCTATTTCAGCATGCAATCTGTGTCATCTTCATCCTATCAATCTGTACACCATCTCATGGTCTCAGTGTATCCCATACAAAAAAAATGCAAATAAGGAAAGCTGTATTTATCTAAATAGTAAATTATACAAATAGAAAGTTCATTTGATTGGCTTGGGTTTTGCAGTTATAATGACAGTGAAATTGTTATCATTCTCCATCATTACAATTGTGAAACTGACAGCAACTCCTGGAGTCAGCACATGCATTGTTAACTGTTGCAATTCAGAAGGCGTTTTCAGTGACCCCCTAATGCTCCATCCAGTTTGCAGATAGAATTCTTTAAAAATCAATTGAATTGATGAGGACCTCCACTTTTACATTATTTGTCTCATTGTAAAAGATTACAAAAGTTACTGCTGTGCTACCTCTCTGACCCTGAAAATCTCATATTTGTAGAATGTCAAATTTTGCCTTTATGATAAAAATTTCAAAGGATTTTAGCATAATAAAATTGTCTTTTTTAATGTTGTTTTTCAATGTTTCACCTTAATCCCATATGTATGTCCCAATCTTTATTTCACTGGCTGTAAAATAATTATAAAGTGAATGAAATTGAGTGCATTTTACTTCTTGGGTTGCTGACTTTGAGAACACTTCCTTATGATTGCTGCTGAACTCTTATTTGTGATTGATTGATGAACTCTTCTTTGGTGATTAGCTGCTTATCCTGCTTGAGGTCCTCACTGTTGTGGGATGCAGAATGAAATTCACACTGGGAAAAGGGGGAATCCACATCATAGAAATTGCTTGATCTTTGTATTCGGCTTTCTTTTGAGGTCAGCGGTGAGTGTTTTCAGGTTACTGATGACTATGAAATCCAGGCCAATGTGTTTGGTTCTAATGGACGTAGCAAGATTAGACTGAGTGTCTGATAGCTTTTATCAGGGATGTCCAGCCTAATGGCAGAATATTAGTCAACTGTTTTGATGGGTTTTTAGAACAGGTGGACCAAATGCTTGATCAAAGAGATAGGTTTCAATCAGGATCTTAAAAGAGGAAGGAGAGGCATGGAGATTTTAGCGAGGGGGTTCCAGATCTTCGGGTCTTGAAGGTAAGGCTGCTGTTGATGGAACGATGTATGTGCCAGAGATCAGAATTACAGAATTCAGAGTTGCAGAGCTGAAGGAAGTTTCAGAGGGAGAGAGGAGCAAAGGCCTAGTAGGAATTAGGAGTAAATGATGTCATTGTGGATTTACGCGTAAATATCTTATTATCTTCCCTCCACACACTCTCACACAGACCCACCTCCAGCCTGTGTTAAGGTGAGTGTTGAAGATTCCGAGCTTGAGTTGAAGTAGAACAGAGATTTCCCCTCCTACCTAAGATCGCTCCCCGAAGAATTGACATCAAAGCAGATAGTCAGTCTCTCAGTCCAGTGGATGATGTACATATGAAGCCTTTGTGCCATTTCTCTCCAGATTGTCCATATAGATCTCTGTGTGACACATTTTCATATCAATTGAACGTACTGAGAGTGCATGACAGCTGAATGTGAGATGTGTGGAAACATTTTACAAGAGTTGAGACCTTCTATTTTGTGTTCCAGTTCTAATATTGAATATTTTTGGTTTATGAGTGATGTGTTAGATGCTCCATATAAGTATTGGATTCTGAACTCATCAATTCTGCCCGCTTTGTAACCACAGTTTCAAGCAAATTTGAATCGGGCACAGCCAAGGGTCAGATAAAAAGGGGAAGTTAATCATTCTCTTTTCACAAGGTCCCTAAATTTTCACTAAAAAAGGGAACTGATGACTGATGTGCTGCTTTGTGTTGGGGTGGAGCTGCGTCACTATGGCCATGTTTGCATCTGTTTTATGTTTTGCAAACCTCTGACATTTGCTAAGTATCTGAATTCATCATGCTTACAGGAGTTATTGCAGGGAAAAGTCCAAATATACCCTAGATGCATCTGAATCTGCATCAAACAAAATACCCTGGGTAGGACTGGTTATGGTTAAATACAGAGTAAAGCTCCCTCTACACTGTCCCCATCAAACACAACCAGGACAAGTACAGCACGGGCTTAGATACAGAGTAAAGCTCCCTCTACACTGTCCCCATCAAACACTCCCAGGACAGGTCCAGCACGGGGTTAGCATGTTGCAGGATGGGTCTGCTCAAATGAAGAAATGAAGATGTGGTTGGGGATGCAGGGATGCCACTAAAAACTGATTTTCCATTTGAAAATCTTGCAGGAACAGCTTGTCCCCAGAAGAAAAAACTCATGAAAATTGGGCAGAAAGGAAGCTGAGCGTTTTGTGTTTAGTGTCAAGATTTGGAGGATGGGGTTTGAACTGATAGACCACCCCTCCCACGTCCAAATAAGATTTGCATCTGCCAAAGCTCTGAGGGTGCAGTGCAGCTGAATGTCAGAGGTACAGAATAAAGAGTTGAGACTTTCATTCTCAGCTCCAGTTCTACTTTATACCATTTGTGGTTACTGAGTTAGAGAAAAACAAAGGCTGCAGATGTTAGATCAATGACAAAAATGTCTGTTGGCCTCTGGCAAACAGAATTAAAATGAAAGAGTAAGAGAACAAAAGAGAAGCAGTTCCTGTGCACATTTAACACCCTATCCAACCCCATATCAAACCCCGTACTGTACCTGCCCTGGGAGTGTTTGATGGGGACAAGTGTAGAGGGAGAATTATTCTGTATCTAACCCTGTGCTGTACCTGTCCTGGGAGTGTTTGATGGGGACAGTGTAGTGGTAGCTTTACTCTGTATTTAACCCCGTGCTGTACCCGTTCTGGGTGTGTTTGATGGGGACAGTGTAGAGGGAGATTTACTCTGTATCTAACCCCATGCTGTACCTGTCCTGGGTGTGTTTGATGGGAACAGGGCAGAGGGAGATTTACTCTGTATCTAACCCCGTGCTGTACCTGCCCTGGGAGTGTTTGATTGGGACAATGTAGAGGGAGCTTTACTCTATATCTGACCCCGTGCTCTACCTGTCCTGGGAGTGTTTGACGGGGACAGTGCAGAGGGAGATTTACTCTTGTTTCTAACCTCATGCTGCACCTGTCCTGGGAGTGTTTAATGGGGACATGTAGAAGGAGCTTTACTCTGTATCTAACCCCGTGTTGTACCTGCCCTGGGAGTGTTTGATGGGGGCAGTGTAGAGGGAGCTTTATTCTGTATCTAACCCGGTACTGTAACTGTCCTGGGGGTGTTTGATGGGGACAGTGTAGAGGAATCTTTACTCTGTATCTAACCTCCTGCTGTCCTTGTCCTGGGAGTGTTTGATGGGGACAGCGTAGAGGGAGCTTTACTCTGTATCCAACCCTATGCTGTACCTGCACTGGGAGTGTTTGATGGGGACAGTGTAGAGGGAGATTTATTCTGTATCTAACCTGGTGCAGTCCTTGTCCTGGGTGTGTTTGATGGGGACTGTGGGGAGGGAAATTTACTTTGTATCTAACCCATTCTACAGCTGCCCGGAGAGTGTTTGATGGGGACAGTGCAGAGGGAGCATTACTCTATATCTAACACTGTGCTTAACCTGTCCTGGGAGTGTTTGATGGGGACATTGTAGAGGGAAAAGCTCAGGGTGACATACAGATTAAAGCTCCCTCTACAATGCCCCCATCAAATACACCCAGGACAGGTACAGCACGGGGTTAGATACAGAGTAAAGCTCCCTCTACACTGTCCCCATCAAGCACTCGCAGGACAGGTACAGCACGGGGTTAGATACAGAGTAATGCTCCCTCTACACTGTCCCCATCAAGCATCGCAGGACAGGTACAGCACGGGGTTAGATACAGAGTAATGCTCCTGCTACACTGTCCCCATCAAACACTCCCAGGACAGGTACAGCACGGGTTTAGATACAGAGTAAATCTCTCTCTACACTGTCCCCATCAAACACTCCCAGGACAGGTACAGCACGGGGTTAGATACAGAGTAAAGCTCCCTCTACACTGTCCCCATCAAACACTCCCAGGACAGGTACAGCACAGGGTTAGATACAGAGTAAATCTCTCTCTACACTGCCCTCATCAAACACTCCCAGGACAGGTACACCACGGTTTTAGATACAGAGTAAAGCTCCCTCTACACTGTCCCCATCAAGCATCGCAGGGCAGGTACAGCACAGGGTTAGATACAGAGTAAATCTCCCTCTACACTGTCCCCATCAAACACGCCCAGGACAGGTACAGCACGGGGTTAGATACAGAGTAAAGCTCCCTCTACACCGTCCCCATCACACACTCCCAGGACAGGTACAGCACGGGGTTAGATACAGAGTAAATCTCCCTCTACACTGTCCCCATCAAACACGCCCAGGACAGGTACAGCACGGGGTTAGATACAGAGTAAAGCTCCCTCTACACTGTCCCCATCAAACACTCCCAGGACAGGTACAGCACGGGGTTAGATACAGAGTAAAGCTGCCTCTACACTGTCCCCATCAAACACGCCCAGGACAGGTACAGCACGGGGTTAGATACAGAGTAAATCTCCCTCTACACTGTCCCCATCAAACACGCCCAGGACAGGTACAGCACGGGTTAGATACAGAGTAAAGCTCCATCTACACTGTCCCCATTAAACATTCCCAGGAGAGACAGGTACAGCACGGGGTTAGATACAGAGTAAATCTCCCTCTACACTGTCCCCATCAAACACTCCCAGGACAGGTACAGCACGGGGTTAGATACAGAGTAAAACTCCCTCTACACTGTCCCCATCAAACACTCCCAGGACAGGTACAGCACAGGGTTAGATACAGAGTAAATCTCCCTCTACGCTGTCCCCATCAAACACTCCCAGGACAGGTACAGCACGGGGTTAGATACACTGTAAAGCTCCCTCTACACTGTCCCCATCAAACTCTCCCAGGATAAGGAGAGCAGGGGGCTAGATGCAGAGTAAATCTTCCTCTACACTGGGAGTGTTTGATGGGTACGGTGTAGAGGGAGCCTTACTCTGTATCTAACCCCGTGCTGTACCTGTCCTGAGAGTGTTTGATGGGGACGGTGTAGAGGGTGATTTACTCTGTATCTAACCCCGTGCTGTACCTGTCCATGAGAGTGTTTGATGGGGACAGTGTAGAGGGAGCTTTACTCGGTATCTAACCCCGTGCTGTATCTGTCCTGGGAGTGTTTGATGGGGACAGTGTAGAGGGAGATAACTTAGCATCATACCCTATGCTGTAGAAGATCTGGGAGTGTTTGATGGGGACAGTGTAAAGGGATCTTTACTCCGTACCTAACCCCGTGCTGTACCTATCCTGGGATGTTTGATAGGAGAGTGTGGAGGCAGCTTTACCCTGTATCTCACCCCATGCTGTACCTGTCCTTGGACGGTTTGATTGGGCAGTGTAGAGTGAACTGTATTCTGTACCTAACTCAGTGCTGTCCTTGTTCTGGGAGTGTTTGATGGGGACAGTGTCGAGGGAGCTTTACTCTGTATCTAACCCCGTGCTGTACCTGTCCTGGGAGTGTTTGATGGGGACAGTGTCGAGGGAGCTTTATTCCATATCTAACCCTTTGCTGGACCTGTCCTGGGTGTGTTTGTTGGGGACAGTGTAGAGGGAGTTTTACTCTGTACCTAACCATGTGCTGTACCTGTCCTGGGAGTGTTTGCTGGGGTCAGAGTAGAGGGAACTTTACTCTGTAACTAACCCCGTGCTGTACCTGTCCTGGGAGTGTTTGCTGGGGTCAGAGTAGAGGGAACTTTTCTCTGTATCTAACCCCGTGCTGTACCTGTCCTGGGAGTGTTTGGTGGGGACAGTGTAGAGGGAGCTTTACTCTGTATCTCACCCCGTGCTGTATCTGTCCTGGGAGTGTTTGATGGGGACAGTGTAGAGGGAGCTTTCTTCTGTACCTAACCCCGTGCTGTACCTGTCCTGGGAGTGTTTGATGGGGACGGTGTAGAGGGAGCTTTACTCTGTATCTAACCCCGTGCTGTACCTGTCCTGGGAGTGTTTGATGGGGACAGTGTAGAGGGAGATTTACTCTGTATCTAACCCCGTGCTGTACCTGTCCTGGGAGTGTTTGATGGGGACAGTGTAGAGGGAGTTTTACTCTGTATCTAACCCCATGCTGTACCTGTCCTGGGAGTGTTTGATGGGGACGGTGTAGAGCGAGCTTTACTCTGTATCTAATCCAATGCTTACATTGTCCTCGGAGTGTTTGATAGGAGCAGTGTTGAGGGATATTTATTGTGTATTTAACCTGGTGCTGTCTTTGTCCTGGGAGTGTTTGATGGGGACGGTGTAGAGCGAGCTTTACTCTGTATCTAATCCAATGCTTACATTGTCCTCGGAGTGTTTGATAGGAGCAGTGTTGAGGGATATTTATTGTGTATTTAACCTGGTGCTGTCTTTGTCCTGGGAGTGTTTAAAGGGGACAGTGTAAAGGGAGCTTTAATATGTATCTCACCCTGTGCTCTAATTGCCCAGTGAGTGTTTGATGGAAACAGTGCAGAGGGAGATTTACTCTATCTCTAACACCGTGATGTAGCTGTCCGGGGAGTGTTTGAGGTGTACAATGTAGCGGGAGCATTACTCTGTATCTAACCCCGTGCTGTACCTGCCCTGAGAGTGTTTGATGGGTACAGTGTAGAGGGAGTTTTAATCTGTATCTAACCCCGTGCTGTACCTGCCCTGTGAGTGTCTGATGTGGACAGTGTAGGGGGAGATTTACTCTGTATCCAACCCCATGCTGTACCTGCCCTGGGAATGATTGATGTGGACAGTGTAGGGGGAGATTTACTCTGTAACCAACCCCGTGCTGTACCTGTCCTGGGAATGATTGATGTGGACAGTGTAGGGGGAGATTTACTCTGTATCCAACCCCGTGCTGTACCTGTCCTGGGAGTGTTTGATGGGGACAGTGTAGAGGGAGTTTTACTCTGTATCTAACCCCGTGCTGTACCTGTCCTGGGAGTGTTTGATGGGGACAGTGTAGAGGGAGCCTTACTCTGTATCTAGACCCATGCTGTACCTGTCCTGGGATGTTTGATGGGGCAGTGTCAAAGGAGCTTTACTCTGTATGTGACCACGTGCTGTACCTGTCCTGCGTGTGTTTGATGGGGGCAGTGTAGAGAGAGCTCTACTGTGTATTTAGCCCCCGGCAGTCCTTGTCCTGGGAGTGTTTGATTGGGACAGTATAGAGGGTGGTTTACTTTTTACCTAACCCCGTGTGGTACCTGCCCTGGAGGTGTTTGATGGGGACAGTGTAGAGGGAGCTTTACTCTGTATCTAACCCCGTGCTGTATCTGTCCTGGGAGTGTTTTATGGGGATAGCGTACAGGGAGCTTTACCCTGTATCTAACCCAGAGCTGTACCTGCCCTGGGAGTGTTTGAAGGAGACAATGTAGAGGGAGCTTTACTCTATCTCTAACCATGTGGTACACCTGGCCTGGGTGTGTTTGATGTGGACAATGTTGCGGAAGCTTTACTCTGTACTTAACCTTGTGATTTACCTGTGCTGGGAGTGTTTGATGTTGAAAGTGTAGAGGGTACAGCTCAGGGTGACATACACAGTAAATCTCCCTCTAAACTGCGAGTGCTTGATGGGTACGGTGTAGAGAGAGCCTTACTCTGTATTTAACACCGTGCTGGACCTGTCCTGGGAGTGTTTGATGCGGCCAGTGTAGAGGGAGTTTTACTCTGTACCTAACACCATGCTGTACCTGTCCTGGGAGTGTTTGATGGGGACGGTGTAGAGGGTGATTTACTCTGTATCCAACCCCGTGCTGTACCTGTCCTGGGAGTGTTTGATGGGGAAAGTGTAGAGGGAGCTTTACTCTGTATCTAACCCCGTGCTGTACCTGTCCTGGGAGTGTTTGATGGGGACAGTGTAGAGGGAGCTTTACTCTGTATCTAACCCCGTGCTGTACCTGTCCTGGGAGTGTTTGATGGGGACAGTGCAGAGGGAGCTTTACTTTGTATCTAACCCGTGCTGTACCTGTCCTGGGAGTGTTTGATGGGGTCAGTGTAGAGGGAGCTTTATTCTGTATCTAACCCTGTGCTGTACCTGTCCTGGGAGTGTTCGATGGAGACGGTGTACAGGGAGCATTACTCTGTGTCTAACCCCGTGCTGTACCTGTCCTGGGCGTGTCTGATGGGGACAGTGTAGGGGGAGATTTACTCTGTATCTAACCCCGTGCTGTACCTGTCCTGGGCGTGTCTGATGGGGACAGTGTAGGGGGAGATTTACTCTGTATCTAACCCCGTGCTGTACCTGTCCTGGGCGTGTCTGATGGGGACAGTGTAGGGGGAGATTTACTCTGTATCTAACCCCGTGCTGTACCTGTCCTGGGCGTGTCTGATGGGGACAGTGTAGGGGGAGATTTACTCTGTATCTAACACCATGCTGTACCTGTCCTGGGAGTGTTTGATGCGGCCAGTGTAGAGGGAGCTTTACTCTGTATCTAACCCCGTGCTGTACCTGTCCTGGGAGTGTTTGATGGGGACAGTGTAGAGGGAGCTTTACTCTGTATCTAACCCCGTGCTGTACCTGTCCTGGGCGTGTCTGATGGGGACAGTGTAGGGGGAGATTTACTCTGTATCTAACACCATGCTGTACCTGTCCTGGGAGTGTTTGATGCGGCCAGTGTAGAGGGAGCTTTACTCTGTATCTAACCCCGTGCTGTACCTGTCCTGGGAGTGTTTGATGGGGACAGTGTAGAGGGAGCTTTACTCTGTATCTAACCCCGTGCTATATCTGTCCTGGGAATGTTTGATAGGGACAGTGTAGAGGGAGCTTTATTCTGTACCCAATCCGCTGCGGTCCATGTTCTGTGAGTGTTTGATGGGGACGGTGTAGAGCGAGCTTTACTCTGTATCTAATCCAATGCTTACATTGTCCTCGGAGTGTTTGATAGGAGCAGTGTTGAGGGATATTTATTGTGTATTTAACCTGGTGCTGTCTTTGTCCTGGGAGTGTTTAAAGGGGACAGTGTAAAGGGAGCTTTAATATGTATCTCACCCTGTGCTCTAATTGCCCAGTGAGTGTTTGATGGAAACAGTGCAGAGGGAGATTTACTCTATCTCTAAAACCATGGTGTAGCTGCCCTGGGAGTGTTTGAGGTGTACAATGTAGCGGGAGCATTACTCTGTATCTAACCCCGTGCTGTACCTGTCCTGAGAGTGTTTGATGGGGACAGTGTAGAGGGAGCTTTACTCTGTATCTAACCCCGTGCTGTACCTGTCCTGGGAGTGTTTGATGGGGACAGTATAGAGGGAGATTTACTCTGTATCTTTCCCCGTGCTGTACCTGTCCTGGGAGTGTTTGATGGGGACGGTGTAGAGGGAGCTTTACTCTGTATCTAACCCCGTGCTGTACCTGTCCTGGGCGTGTCTGATGGGGACAGTGTAGGGGGAGATTTACTCTGTATCTAACCCCGTGCTGTACCTGTCCTGGGCGTGTTCGATGGAGACGGTGTACAGGGAGCATTACTCTGTGTCTAACCCCGTGCTGTACCTGTCCTGGGCGTGTCTGATGGGGACAGTGTAGGGGGAGATTTACTCTGTATCTAACCCCATGCTGTACTTGCCCTGGGCGTGTCTGATGGGGACAGTGTAGAGGGAACCTTACTCTGTATCTAACCCCATGCTGTACCTGTCCTGGGAGTGTTTGATGGGGACAGTGTAGATGGAGCTTTACTCTGTATTTAAACCCGTGCTGTACCAGCCCTGGCAGTGTTTGAGACGAAGCTTTACTCCATACCTAACCCCATGCTGTACCTATCCTGGGATATTTGATGGGAGAGTATAGAGGGAGCTGTACTCTGTATCTCACCCCGTGCTGTATCTGTCCTGGGAATGTTTGATGGGGACAGTGTAGAGGGAGATTTACTCTGTATCTAACCCTGTGCTGTACCTGTCCTGGGAATGTTTAATGGGGGCAGTGTAATGGGAGATTTACTATGTACCTAAACCCTTACTGTACCTGCCCTGGAAGTGTTTGATGGGAGAGTGTAGAGGGAGCTTTACTCTGTATCTAACCCCGTGCTGTACCTGTCCTGGTTGTGTCTGATGGGGACAGTGTTGAGAGAGCTTTACTCTGTACCTAACCCCATGCTGTTCCTGTCCTGGTAGAGTTTGATGGGGACAGTGTAGAGGTAACTTAGCTCTGTATCTATTCCCATGCTGTATCTGTCCCTGGAGTGTTTGAAGTAGACAGTGTAGAGGGAGGTTTACTCATTCACTAACCACCTGGTTTACCTGCCCTGGTAGTGTTTAATGTAGACAAGGAAGCGGGTGCTTTACTCTGTACCTAACCCCGTGGTGTACCTGCCCTGGGAGTGTTTGATGGGGACAGTGTAGAGGGAGCTTTACTCTCTATCTCACCCCGAGCTGTACCTGCCCTGGCTGAGTTTTTTTGGGGACAGTGTAGAGGGAGCTTTACTCTGTATCTAACCCTGTGCTGTACCTGTCCTGGGAGTGTTTGATGGTGACAGTGTAGAGGGAGCTTTACACTGTATCTAACCCCGTGCTGTACCTGTCCTGGAAGTGTTTGACTGGTACAGTGTAGAGGGAGCTTTACACTGTATCTAACCCCGTGCTGTACCTGTCCTGGGAGTGTTTGATGGGGAAAGTGTAGAGGGAGCTTTACTGTGTATCTAACCCCGTGCTGTCCCTGTCCTGGGAGTGTTTGATGGGGAAAGTGTAGAGGGAGCTTTACTGTGTATCTAACCCCGTGCTGTACCTGTCCTGGGAGTGTTTGATGGGGAAAGTGTAGAGGGAGCTTTACTCTGTATCTAACCACATGCTGTTTTTGTCCGGGTTGTGTTTGATGGGGGCAGTGTAGCAGGAGCTTTACCCTGTACTTAACCTGTGCTGTCATTTCCCTGGGAGTGTTTGATGGGGACAGTGCAGAGGGAGCTTTACTCTGTATCTAACCCCGTGCTGTACCTGTCCTGGGAGTGTTTGATGGGGACAGTGTAGAGGGAGCTTTATGCTGTATCCAACCCCGTTTTCTACCTGTCCTGGGTGTGTTTGATGGGGGCAGTGTAGAGGGAGCTTTGCTCTGTATCTAACCCCGTGCTGTACCTGTCCTGGGAGTGTTTGATGGGGACAGTGTAGAAGGAGATTTACTCTGTATCTAACCCCGTGCTGTACCTGTCCTGGGAGTGTTTGATGGGGACTGTGTAGAGGGAGCTTTACTCTGTATCTAACCCCGTGCTGTACCTGTCCTGGGAGTGTTTGATGGGGACAGTGTAGAGGGAGTTTTACTCTGTATCTAACCCCGTGCTGTACCTGTCCTGGGAGTGTTTGATGAGGACAGTGTAGAGGGAGATTTACTCTGTATCTAACCCCGTGCTGTACCTGTACTGGGAGTGTTTGATGGGGACGGTGTAGAAGGAGATTAACTCTGTATCTAACCCCGTGCTGTACCTGTCCTGGGAGTGTTAGATGGGGACAGTGTAGCAGGAGCATTACTCTGTATCTAACCCCGTGCTGTACCTGTCCTGGGAGTGTTTGATGGGGACAGTGTAGAAGGAGATTAACTCTGTATCTAACCCCGTGCTGTACCTGTCCCGGGAGTGTTTGATGGGGACAGTGTAGAAGGAGATTTACTCTGTATCTAACCCCGTGCTGTACCTGTCCTGGGAGTGTTTGATGGGGACAGTGTAGAGGGAGATTTACTCTGTATCTAACCCCGTGCTGTACCTGTCCTGGGAGTGTTTGATGGGGACAGTGTAGAGGGAGATTTACTCTGTATCTAACCCCGTGCTGTACCTGTCCTGGGAGTGTTTGATGGGGACAGTGTCGAAGGAGCTTTACTCTTTATCTAACCCCGTGCTGTTCCTGCGTTTGGTGTGTTTGATGGGTATAGTGTCGAGGGAGCATTACTTTACATCTTACCCCCTGCTGCACCTGTCCTGGTTGTGTTTGATATGGACAGTGTAGAGGGAGCTTTACTCTGTATCTAACCCCTGCTGCACCTGTCCTGGTTGTGTTTGATATGGACAGTGTAGAGGGAGCTTTACTCTGTATCTAACCCCGTGCTGTACCTGTCCTGGGAGTGTTTGATGGGGACAGTGTAGAAGGAGATTAACTCTGTATCTAACCCCGTGCTGTACCTGTCCCGGGAGTGTTTGATGGGGACAGTGTAGAAGGAGATTTACTCTGTATCTAACCCCGTGCTGTACCTGTCCTGGGAGTGTTTGATGGGGACAGTGTAGAGGGAGCTTTACTCTGTATCTAACCCCGTGCTGTACCTGTCCTGGTTGTGTTTGATATGGACAGTGTAGAGGGAGCTTTACTCTGTATCTAACCCCGTGCTGTACCTGTCCTGGGAGTGTTTGATGGGGACAGTGCAGAGGGAGCTTTACTCTGTGTCTAACCCCGTGCTGTACCTGTCCTGGGAGTGTTTGATGGGGACAGTGCAGAGGGAGCTTTACCCTGTATCTAACCCCATACTATACCTGTCCTGGGAGTCTTTGATGGGGACAGTGTCGAAGGAGATTTATTCTGTATGTGACCCTGTGCTGTACCTGCCCTGGGAATGTTTGATGGGGACAGTGTAGAAGGAGATTTACTCTGTATCTAACCCCGTGCTGTACCTGCCCTGGGAGTGTTTGATGGGGACAGTGTAGAGGGAGCTTTATTCTGTATCTAACCCCATGCTGTACCTGTCCTGGGAGTGTTTGATATGGACAGTGTAGAGGGAGCTTTACCCTGTATCTAACTCCGTATTGTACCTGTCCTGGGATGTTTGATGGGGACAGTGTAGAGGGAGCTTTGCCCAGTATCTAACCCCGTGCTGTTCCTGACCTGGGAGTGTTTGATGGTGACAGTGTAGAGAGAGCTTTACTCTGTATCTAACCCCGTGCTGTACCTCTCCTGGGAGTGTTTGATGGGGACAGTGTGGAGGGAGATTTACTCTGTACCTAACCCCGTGCTGTACCTTTCCTGTGAGTGTTTGATGGGGGACGGTGTAGAGGGATCTTTACTCTGTATCTAACCCCGTGCTGTACCTGTCCTGGGAGTGTTTGATGGCGACCGTGTTGAAAGAGATTTATTCTGTATCTAACTCCATGCTGTGTATGTCCTGGGAGTGTTTGATAAGGACAGTGTAGAGTGAGCTTTACCCTGTATCTAACCCCATACTATACCTGTCCTGGGAGTCTTTGATGGGGACAGTGTCGAAGGAGATTTATTCTGTATGTGACCCTGTGCTGTACCTGCCCTGGGAGTGTTTGATGGGGACAGTGTCGAAGGAGCTTTACTCTTTATCTAACCCCGTGCTGTTCCTGCGTTTGGTGTGTTTGATGGGTATAGTGTCGAGGGAGCATTACTTTATATCTCACCCCCTGCTGCACCTGTCCTGGGAGTGTTTGATGGGGACCGTGTAGAGCGAGCATTACTCTCTGTCTAATCCCATGCTGTACCTGTCCTGGGAGTGTTTGATGGGGACAGTGTAGAGGGAGCTTTACTCTGTATCTAACCCCGTGCTGTACCTGTCCTGGGATGTTTGATGGGGTCAGTGTAGAGGGAGCTTTACTCGGTATCTAACCCCGTGCTGTACCTGTCCTGGGAGTGTTTGATGGGGAGAATGTAGAGGGAGATTTACACTGTATCTGACCTTGGGCTGGACCTGTCCTGGGAGTGTTTGATGGGTCAGTGTAGAGGGATATTTACTCTGTATCTAACACAGTGCTGTTCCTGCCCTGGGAGTGTTTGATTTTGACAGTGTAGAGGGATCTTTACTCTGTATCTCACCCCGTGCTGTACCTGTCCTGGGAGTGTTTGATGGGGACAGTGTAGAGGGAGCTTTACTCTGTATCTAACCCCGTGCTGTACCTGTCCTGGGAGTGTTTGATGGGGACAGTGTAGAGGGAGCTTTACTCTGTATCTAACCCCGTGCTGTACCTGTCCTGGGAGCGTTTGATGGGGACAGTGTAGAGGGAGCTTTACTCTGTATCTAACCCCGTGCTGTACCTGTCCTGGGAGTGTTTGATGGGGACAGTGTAGAGGGAGATTTACTCTGTATCTATCCCCGTGCTCTATCTGTCCTGGGAGTGTTTGATGGGGACAGTGTAGAGGAAGCTTTACTCTGTATCTAACCCCGTGCTGTACCTGTCCTGGGAGTGTTTGATGGGGACAGTGTAGAGGGAGATTTACTCTGTATCTATCCCCGTGCTGTACCTGTCCTGGGAGTGTTTGATGGGGACAGTGTAGAAGGAGCTTTACTCTGTATCTAACCCCGTGCTGTCCCTGCCCTGGGAGTGTTTGATAGGGACAGCGTAGAGGGAGATTTACTCTGTATCTAACCCCGTGCTGTACCTGTCCTGGGAGTGTTTGATGGGGACGGTGTAGAGGGAGCTTTACTTTGTATCTAACCCCGTGCTGTCCCTGCCCTGGGAGTGTTTGATAGGGACAGCGTAGAGGGAGATTTACTCTGTATCTAACCCCGTGCTGTACCTGTCCTGGGAGTGTTTGATGGGGATGGTGTAGAGGGAGCTTTACTCTGTACCTCACACCCTGCTGTACCTGCCCTGGGAGTGTTTTATGGGGTCAGTGTAGAGGGATCTTTAATCTGTGTATCTAAATCTATGCTGTACCTGTCCTGGGAGTGTTTGATGGGGACAGTGTAGAGGGAGCTTTACTCTGTCTCTATCCCTGTGCTGTCCCTGCCCTGGGAGTGTTTGATATGGACAGTGTAGAGGGATCTTTTCCCTCTATCTAACCCAGTGCTATACCTGTCCTGGGAGTGTTTGATGGGACAATGTAGAGGGAACTTTACTCTGTATCTAACCCCGTGCTGTACCTGTCCTGGGAGTGTTTGATGGGGACGGTGTAGAGAGAGATTTACTCTGTATCTAACCCCGTGCTGTACCTGTCCTGGGAGTGTTTGATGGGGACAGTGTTGAAGGAGATTTATTCTGTATGTGACACTGCTGTACCTTTCCTGGGAGTGTTTGAGAGGGACAGTGTAGAGGGATATTTATTCTGTATCTACCCTGAGCTGTTCCTGTCCTGGGAGAGTTTGATGGGGAAATTGTCGGAGGAGATCTATTCTGTATGTGACCCTGTGCTGTACCTTTCCTGGGAGTGTTTGACAGGGACAGTGTAGAGGAAGCTTTACTCTGTACCTAACTCCATGCAGGTCCTGCCCTGGGTGTGTTTGATGGGGACAGTGTCGAAGGAGCTTTACCCTGTACCTCACCCCATGCAGTACCAGTCCTGGGTGTGTTTGATGCGGACAGTGTAGAGGGATCTTTAATCTGTACCTAGCTCCCTGCTGTACCAGTCCTGGCAATGTTTGATGGCGACAGTGTAGAGGGAGCTTTAACCTGTATCTAACCCTGTGCTGTACCTGTCCTGGGAGTGTTTGATGGGGACAGTGTAGAGGGAGATTTACTCTGTATCTAACCCCGTGCTGTACCTGTCCTGGGAGTGTTTGATGGGGACAGTGTAGAGGGAGCTTTACTCTGTTTCTCACCTCATGCTGTACCTGTCCTGGGAGTGTTTGATAGGGACAGCGTAGAGGGAGCTTTACCCTGTATCTATCCCTGTGCTCTATCTCTCCTGGGAGTGTTTGATAGGAACAGTGTAGAGGGAGCTTTATTATGTATCTAACACCGTGCTGGACCTGCCCTTGGTGTGTTTGATTGGGACATTGTAGAGGGAGCTTTATTCTGTGTCTAACCCCGTGCTGTACCTGTCCTGGGAGTGTTTGATGGGGACAGTGTAGAGGGAGATTTACTCTGTATCTAACCCCGTGCTGTACCTGCCCTGGGATGTTTGTTGGGGTCAGCGTAGAGGGAGATTTACTCTGTATCTCACCACGACCTGTACCTGCCGTGGGATGTTTGATGGGGACAGTGTAGAGGGAGCTTTACTCTGTATCTCACCCCGTGCTGTACCTGTCCTGGTTTTGTATGATGGGGACAGTTTAGAGGGAGCTTCTAAACCCGTGCTGTACCTGCTCTGGGAGGATTTCAGAGGGAGGTTTACTATGTATCTAACCGTATGCTCTAGGTGCACTGGGAGTGTTTGATGGGGACAGTGTTATGGGAGGTTTATTCTGTATCTAACCCCGTGCTGTACCTGTCCTGGTTTTATTTGATGGGGGCAGTGAAGAGGGAGCTTTACCAATATCTCACCCCATGCTGTTTCTGTCGTGGGAGTATTTGACGGGTACTGTGTAGAGGTAGATTTACTCTGTATCTAGCATCGTGCTGTACCTGCCCTGGGTGTGTTTGATGGGGACAGCGTAGAGGAAGCTTTACTCTGTATCTAACCCCGTGCTGTACCTGTCCTGGGAGTGTTTGATGGGGACGGTGTAGAGGAAGCTTTACTCTGTATCTAACCCCGTGCTGTACCTGCCCCGGGAGTGTTTGATGGGGACAGTGTAGAGGGAGCTTTACTCTGTATCTATCCCCGTGCTGTACCTGCCCCGGGAGTGTTTGATGGGGACAGTGTAGAGGGAGCTTTACTCTGTATCTAACCCCATGCTGTACCTGTCCTGGGAGTTTGATGGGGACAGTGTAGAGAGAGCGTTACCCGGTTTCTAACCCCGTGCTGTACCTGTCCTGGGAGTGTTTGATGGGGACGGTGTAGAGGGAGATTTACTCTGTATCTAACCCCGTGCTGTACCTGTCCTGGGAGTGTTTGATGGGGACAGTGTAGAGAGAGCTTTATTCTGTATCTAACCCTGTGCTGGACCTGCCGTGGTGTGTTTGATGGGGACAGTGTTGTGGGAGGTTTATTCTGTACCTAACCCCGTGCTAGTACCTGTCCTGGTTTTATTTGATGGGGGCAGTGTAGGGGGAGCTTTACCAATATCTCACCCCATGCTGTTTCTGTCGTGGGAGTATTTGACAGGTACAGTGTAGAGGTAGATTTACTCTGCATCTAACATTGTGCTGTACCTGCCCTGGGTGTGTTTGTTGGGGGCAGTGTAGAGGGAGCTTTACTCTGTATCTAACCCCGTGCTGTACCTGTCCTGGGAGTGTTTGATGGGGACAGTGTAGAGGGAGCTTTACTCTGTATCTAACCCCGTGCTGTACCTGTCCTGGGAGTGTTTGATGGGGACAGTGTAGAGGGAGATTTACTCTGTATCTAACCCCGTGCTGTACCTGTCCTGGGAGTGTTTGATGGGGACAGTGTAGAGGGAGCTTTACTCTGTATCTAACCCTGTGCTGTACCTGTCCTGGGAGTCTTTGATGGGGCCAGTGTCGAAGGAGATTTATTATGTATGTGACCCTGTGCTGTACCTTTCCTGGGAATGTTTGATAGGGACTGTGTTGAGGGAGATTTACTCTGTATCTAATCCGGTGCTGTACCTCTCCTGGGAGTGTTTGATGGGGACAGTGTAGAGGGAGATTTACTCTGTATCTAACCCCGTGCTGTACCTGTCCTGGGAGTGTTTGATGGGGACGGTGTAGAGGGAGATTTACTCTGTATCTTACCCCGTGCTGTACCTGTCCTGGGAGTGTTTGATGGGGACGGTGTAGAGGGAGCTTTACTCTGTATCTAACCCCGTGCTGTACCTGTCCTGGGAGTGTTTGATGGGGACGGTGTAGAGGGAGATTTACTCTGTATCTAACCCTGTGCTGTACCTGTCCTGGGAGTGTTTGATCGGGGCAGTGTAGAGGGAGCTTTTCTTTGTATCTAACCCCATGCTGTACCTGCCCTGGGAGTGCTTAAAAGGTACTGTGTCGAGGGATCTTTACTCTGTATCTAACCCCGTGCTGTACCTGTCCTGGGAGTGTTTGATGGGGACAGTGTAGAGGGAGCTTTACTCTGTATCTAACCCCACGCTGACCTTGTCCTGGGAGTGTTTGATGGGGACAGTGTAGAGGGAGATTTACTCTGTATCTAACCCCGTGCTGAACCTGCCCTGGGAGTGTTTGATGGGGACAGTGTAGAAGGAGCTTTACTCTGTATCTAACCCTGTGCTGTACCTGTCCTGGGAGTGTTTGATGGGGACAGAGTAGAGGAACCTTTACTCTGTATCTAACCCCGTGCTGTACCTGTCCTGGGAGTGTTTGATGGGGACAGTGTAGAGGGAGATTTACTCTGTATCTAACCCCGTGCTGTACCTGTCCTGGGAGTGTTTGATGGGGACAGTGTAGAGGGAGATTTACTCTGTATCTAACCCCGTGCTGAACCTGCCCTGGGAGTGTTTGATGGGGACAGTGTAGAGGGAGATTTACTCTGTATCTAACCCCGTGCTGTACCTGTCCTGGGAGTGTTTGATGGGGACAGTGTAGAGGGAGATTTACTCTGTATCTAACCCCGTGCTGTACCTGTCCTGGGAGTGTTTGATGGGGACAGTGTAGAGGGAGCTTTACTCTGTATCTAACCCCACGCTGACCTTGTCCTGGGAGTGTTTGATGGGGACAGTGTTGAAGGAGCTTTATTCTGTTTCTAACCCCGTTCTTTACCTGTCTTGGGAGTGTTTGGTGAAGGCAGTGTAGAGGGAGGTTTACTCTGTACCCAACCTGTGCTGTACATGCCCTAGTTGTTTTTGATGGGGGTAATTTAGAGGGTGCTTTACTCTGTATCTAACCCCGTGCTATCTTTTTTTGTGATTATTTGATGGGGACAGTGTAGAGGGAGCTATACTCTGTATCCAGCCCCATGCTGCACCTACTTGGCAGTGTGTGATTTTTATCATCGAGGAAGTTTTAATGAATATCGAAATGACGTTTAACCATTTGGACCATCACCATTTATCCCAAGCTTGGTCTCACGTGATTGTCAATGTATCAGTGTTTACATTCTCAAGGTCCAATAACAACCTTCTTGTTGACTGGCAGTTACATTGTTAAGCAATTGCCTTGTTAAAACAGGTGATGTACACTGTCCTGCCTATAAGTGGGAAGGGTTGTCACAGTCCAGGGGGAAAATGGACTGGGCGTCTGTCACTCTGTTGATCTGGCTAAAGAATAAACCTGCTTCTGATTAGAGACCAGCTTCAGACTCATTCTTCCCTTATGTACAATTATTGGTGTTAACAGGACTATGCTGTGAAATCAGTGGCAGGGTTACCTGTTTCCATTCAGGAGCTGGTGTCCAGACCCATTATCTGTCCCATTAACTCAGGGAATTTGTAGTTCTCCTTATACATCCAGTTCCCACGCTCCTAGTCTACGTGCACCTGGTGTGGAGGGGGAGCCGGGTAGGAGGAGGACCTCCTCGTGAACCTGCTCCTGGGCTTGGCCAAGTTGGCCATTAACAGGTCCAGGCGGCAGGCGATCGAGGGGGTCGTCCCACCTGACTCTTTGCCCCTCTTCCACAGCTGGGTTTGTGGCCGTTTGTCCCTAGAGAGGGAGCACGGTGTCTTCTTGCGCTGTCGAGGCCTCCCATGCCCGGTGGGTACCGGGGAGGTTGGGGTGCTTTATCCACCCTGTTAATCACATTTTGATTTGGTGTTTGTAAGTTTTCTTTAAATTTTGTCTTTAGTTTTTAAGCTATCCTAATTTAGGGGCTGTGCTTACCTTATCCCTCATTTTGTTAATTTAGTTTAGTAGGTTGGCTTTAAAAGAGTTAATGCATCCAGTTGGAGTCATCAATTCCACATACACATATGAGGCTAATCCTGACAATGTCTGTGTCTATATGCAGTATATATACTCACTGAGGCCAAGGACACTAACCCACACAGAGTCTGAGTCACAGCAACTAAGCAATGTGATGTACTAAAAATTTCAGCCCTAATTAATTTACTGACAGAGGAAGTATTTCTCTGTTCTCTGTTGATCAGTGTTGATAGCATGGCTCCTGCCACCTCAGCTGGGAGCTTATAGTTTGATGGTCAGAGTTCATTCATGCTGCAGAATGTGCACTTTCTTCTGAGGAGAGAGAATCTTTCGAATCAGAAGGGAAATGCAATGTTCGGATGGGCGAGCAGCCAGCCTCAGACAGACAGGTGTCTCGAAAAGGGTGGCAACTACTTCCTGCTCCTGCCCAATGATGTAAATCAATCAGTGACTGCTCTGTGTGCGAAGCAGAGGGTGAACAGTTCACTCTTCCTGCCTCCTGTTCACTCTTGGTGAAACTTTCACTTCAACTCCTCTGTCTGCTGTCACCACACTCATCCCAAAAGTGAGTTTTTGAATTGCAAACTGTGCTGTTGTTTGAAACACAAACTCCAATCCTTAGGCAGGCAGACAGGGAAAGCGCAATATAAGAACTGGAGGAGACCATTCAGCCTTTTCTGCTATTCAATTAGATCATCTGTATCTTAACTCCAACTGCACATCTTGGCTCCATATCTTTAATATCCTTGTCACAAAAATCTATCAATTTCAATCTTGAAATTTTCAATTGACCCCCAGTCTCAACAGCTTTTCAGGGGGGAGAGGGTTCCAGGTTTTCACTGCCCTGTGCATTACAGAGTGCTCTATCTGTCTGTGCATTAGAGTGCTCTATCTGTCTGTGCATTACAGAGTGCTCTATCTGTCTGTGCATTACAGAGTGCTCTATCTGTTTGTGCATTACAGAGTGCTCTATCTGTCTGTGCATTACAGAGTGCTCTATCTGTCTGCATTACAGAGTGCTCTATCTGTCTGTGCATTAGAGTGCTCTATCTGTCTGTGCATTACAGAGTGCTCTATCTGTCTGTGCATTACAGAGTGCTCTATCTGTTTGTGCATTACAGAGTGCTCTATCTGTCTGTGCATTACAGAGTGCTCTATCTGTCTGTGCATTACAGAGTGCTCTATCTGTCTGCATTACAGAGTGCTCTATCTATCTGTGCATTACAGAGTGCTCTATCTGTCTGTGCATTACAGAGTGCTCTATCTATCTGTGCATTAGAGAGTGCTCTATCTATCTGTGCATTACAGAGTGCTCTATCTGTCTGTGCATTACAGAGTGCTCTATCTGTCTGTGCATTACAGAGTGCTCTATCTGTCTGCATTACAGAGTGCTCTATCTATCTGGGCATTACAGAGTGCTCTATCTATCTGGGCATTACAGAGTGCTCTATCTGTCTGTGCATTACAGAGTGCTCTATCTGTCTGTGCATTACAGAGTGCTCTATCTCTCTGTGCATTACAGAGTGCTCTATCTGTCTGTGCATTACAGAGTGCTCTATCTGTCTGTGCATTACAGAGTGTTCTATCTGTCTGCATTACAGAGTGCTCTATCTGTCTGTGCATTACAGAGTGCTCTATCTATCTGTGCATTACAGAGTGCTCTATCTGTCTGTGCATTACAGAGTGCTCTATCTGTCTGGGCATTACAGAGTGCTCTATCTGTCTGGGCATTACAGAGTGCTCTATCTGTCTGTGCATTACAGAGTGCTCTATCTGTCTGTGCATTACAGAGTGCTCTATCTGTCTCCACCTGCCACCCTGAATGGCCTGGCACAAATTTTAAGATCCTGCCCCTTGTTCCAGACACACCCTCACCCCCACCGAGGAAATAGTTTCTATCTATCGACCATATTAACTCATTTAACCACCTTAAGCACCTCGGTTATATCGGCTCTAATCTACCAAACTCAACGGAACCAAGGCTCGTCTATGCAAACTGTCTTCATAATTTAACCCTTTTAACACCAGCATCAATTTGTTGAATCTGCACCTCGCCCCCTTCAAGCCTAATGGCCAGAATTCTACATCTGGCGCGGAGACCTGGGCCGGACATGCCGGAAGGTAAACTAACACAAAATGACGTTGAGCGTGTATCCCGGCGTCATTGCGAACTCACACTATATTTCGATTGGCAGGCGCATGTCGGGGTCAGCTCTGCACCCTCCAATAGTTGAAAGGCCTATTAAGGCTGTTAACAAAGTAATGAAGTTGAATTCTACACTGCCCACATCCACGAGCGGGACGAGGTTTCCCAAAGCTAATAGTAATTAAATAAAAACACGTCCCATCTCATGTGACACAGTCACATCAGGGGGACATGGTTCATTAAATTTTTAATGTCTTTCCTTTTTTAAAAGAAGCACTTCAATCTCCCTGACTCAGCTCCGTGTCTCAGGGAGAATTAAGCACTCCATCATGTGCATGTGCGGACTGCGGTGCAAGGCCCACTCTCCCTGCTTACCCCCCACCCCCCCACTGTTCGCACAGGTAAACTACCGCTCGCATCCGCGCAGGGCGGGTGTGTGAAATCGCAGAGCGGAGCCAATCGCGGGCGGCGGTCAGCTGTCTGACCGCTCCCGTCCACTCCCACCAAGCCCGCCTAATGAATGTAAAATTCTGGCCAATGCCTACTTCCTGACATGTAATGCCCAGAACTCAACACAGTTACTCCAGATGCAGTCTAACTCGAGCTTCATATAACTGTAACATGACTTCCACTCCTTCGTATTCCAAACCCCTTCAGGCAAAGAGCAAAATTCTGTTAGCCTTTTTAATCATTTTTGAATATCCATCTAGTTATTTATTGTGATTCCTGCACTTGAATCCTCAAAATGTCTCTACTCCTCAATTTCACACTAACCATTAAACACTTTGGCTTAATCCCATCCAAGAAGAATTCACCAATCAGATAGAACCAGCTGCTGAAAGAACTTTGAACCCACCAGGTTATTGGTTTATGTGGGTAGCAGAGGTTCCTCTTGATATTTTCCATGTGCTCTTTAAGATTTTATTGATTTAATTGTGAACTGAATTAAAGAATCATGTGGGGAAGAAACAGAAAATGCTGGCAACACTCAGGAGGTCTGGCACATCAGTGGAGTGGAAAACAGGATTAACGTTAAAGGTCATCAGAACTGGAAAACGTTAGAGAGATGACAGGTTTTAAGCAAGTACAGAGGCAGTGAAAGGGGAGGAAGGAACAAAAGAGGAAGATTTGTGATAGAGTGGAAGGCTGGAGAGATTAAATAACGAAAGGATGATGGTGCAAGGCAAAAGGAGATAGTAATGGAACAAGTAAGAAAGAAAAGATGGATTTGGAGGAGGTGGAAATGAAATATCAGAATCTTTAGCAACAGCTGCCGATTAAAATTAATAGGGGCAGAGGTTGTTACATAGGAATACACAGGTTTTACAACACAGGAACAGCCATTCAGCCGAACCGCTCCATGCTGGTGTTTATACCTCCTCCCATCTTTCCTCATCTAAATCTATCAACGTAACCCTCTATTCCCTACTCCCTCATACACTTGTCTACTTTCCCTTTAAGTGTATCTATAATTCACTTTAACGACTCCCTGTGGTAGCAAGTTCCACATTCTCTGGGTAAAGAAGTTTCTTCTGAATTCCCGATTGGATTCCCCACCAGAGGAAACATTCTTCTCTGTATCCACTCGATCAAAACCTTTCAGAATTTTTAACAAGTCAATGTCTGTCTTTTTTCAAGACATTTCTGGTTTCATTCTTGTAACTTTTCTCTGCTCCCTCTCCAGTGCCTCTATATCCTTTTAATAATATGAGTCGAATTAAACACAGTGCTCTAAGTGTGGTCCAACCAAGGCTCAATACAGGTTCGGCACAACTTTCCTATTTTTCAAATCCCTCCCTTTGAGAAACAAGGGCCTTGTGCTTGGTTTGTTTTTTAAGGAGCAGGATTTTACCTTCCATGGGTGGGCACGTGCCTGACCTGATCGGGTGTAAAATCGCGCAAGATGACGTCAGGCGTGTGCAGAAGTTGGAAGTGCGCTCGCCGACAATTAAGAGGGCAACTAAGCCCATTAACGGTGCAGTTGTCCGCGATTTCTCACAGCCTGTCAACCCTTCCGGTTGGCGGACAGGTGAATCGGCCAGGCGGCCTTTGCATTTTTCATCAAACCTCATCAAAGGGTGGGATGGAATCTCCGTTAGGAAATAAAATTTAAATAAATATCTGCGGACAGCGTTTTTAATGAGCTATGTTTGCAGGTGCTTGATTGTGATCTGTGGACATTTCTTTGCAGCTTTTTACAGCTTTGTTTCATAATTTTCAGGCCTGCAGTTCCCTGAAGCAGCAGCCTACCTTCAGGGAGCTCTCTCGCAGTCTCGCCCACAGCCACAGTGACATCATCGCCTGCCCCCTTCTTGCCCCCCACTCCAGCCATGCTGAGCTTTTCAGCGTGTGTTTCACACTGGCTGGATGTTCATTGGGAATCGTGGTCGGGGGCTGATAGTGGTTGGTGGGTTTGTATTGCGAGATCCCTTTGTTCCTCTGACCCACCCAGACACATATATTCAAAGGAATATGTTTTTTATTGATTTATTCACGGGATGTGGGCTTCACTGGCTGGCCCAGCATTTATTGCCCATCTCTAGTTGCCCTTGAGAAGGTGGTGGTGAGCTGCCTTCTTGAACCGCGGCAGTCCAGGTGGTGTAGGTACACCCACAGTGCTGTTAGGGAGGGAGTTCCAGGAATTTGACCCAGTGACAGTGAAGGAACAGTGATATATTTCCAAGTCAGGATGGTGAGTAATTTGGAGGGGAACTTCCAGGTGGTGGTGTTCCCATCTATCTGCTGCCTTGTCCTTCTAGATGGTATTGGTTGTGGGTTTGGGAGGTGCTGTCTAAGAAGCCTTGGTGAGTTCCTGCAGTGCATCTTGTAGATCACAGGATCAGGCCCATCGAGTCTGCACCGACATGTGAGAAACACCTGACCTACCTACCTAATCCCATTTACCAGCACTTGGCCCATAGCCTTGAATGTTATGATGTGCCAAATGCTCATCCAGTACTTTTCAAAGGATGTGAGGCAACCCGCCTCCACCACCCTCCCAGGCAGTGCATTCCAGACCGTCACCACCCTCTGGGTAAAAAAGTTTTTCCTCACATCCCCCCTAAACCTCCTGCCCCTCACCTTGAACTTATGTCCCCTTGTGACTGACCCTTCAACTAAGGGGAACAGCTGCTCCCTATCCACCCTGTCCATGCCCCTTATAATCTTGTACACCTCGATCAGGTCACCCCCTCAGTCTTCTCTGCTCCAATGAAAATAACCCAAGTCTATCCAACCTCTCTTCATAACTTAAATGTTTCATCCCAGGCAACATCCTGGTGAATCTCCTCTGCACCCGCTCCAGTGCAATCACATCCTTCCTATAATGTGGTGACCAGAACTGCACACAGTGCTCCAGCTGTGGCCTCACCAAGGTTCTATACAACTCCAACATGATCTCCTTACTTTTTTAATCTATGCCTCGATTGATAAAGGCTAGTGTCCCATATGCCTTTTTCACCACCCCACTAACATGCCCCTCTGCCTTCAGAGATCTGTGGACACACACGCCAAGGTCCCTTTGTTCCTCAGAACTTCCTAGTGTCATGCCATTCATTGAATACTTCCTTGTCAAATTACTCCTTCCAAAGTGTATCACCTCACACTTTTCAGGGTTAAATTCCATCTACCACTTATCTGCCCATTTGACCATCCCATCTATATCTTCCTGTAGCCCAAGACACTCAACCTCACTGTTAACCACCCGGCCAATCTTTGTGTCATCCGCAAGCTTACTAATCCTACCTCCCACATAGTCATTTATGTCGTTTATATAAATGATGAATAATAGGGGACCCAGCACAGATCCCTGTGGTATGCAACTGGACACTGGCTTCCAGTCACTAAAGCATCCTTCTGTCATCACCCTCTGCCTCCTACAACTAAGCCAATTTTGAATCCACCTTATCAAATTACCCTGTATCCCATGTGCATTTGCCTTCTTTATAAGTCTCCCACACTGCTGCTACTGTGTGTTGTGCTGGAGGGAATGAGTGTTTGTGGATGTGGTGCCAATCAAGCAGGCTGCTTTGTCCTGGATGGTGCCCAACTTCTTGAGTGTTGTAGGAGTTGCATTCATCCAGGCAAGTGGGGAGTATTCCATCACACTCCTGACTTGTGCCTTGTAGATGGTGGACAGACTTTGGGGAGTCAGGAGGTGGGTTACTTGTTGCACGATTCCTAGCCTCTAACCTGCTGTTGTAGCCACAGTATTTATATGGCTAGTCCAGTTCAGTTTCTGGTCAATGGTAACCCCCCAGGATGTTGATAGAGGGGGATTCAGCAATGGTAATGCTATTAAACATCAAGGGGCGATGGTTGGATTCTCTCTTGTTGGAGATGGTCATTGCCTGACACTTGTGTGGTGTGAAAGTTACTTGCCACATACAAGTAGTCCTGTGCTATAGCTTCACCAAGTTGACACCTCATTTTTAAGTACTCCTGGTGCTGCTCCTGGCATGCCCTCCTCAATCTTCGTTGAACCAGGGTTGATCCCCTGGCTTGATGGTAATGGTAGAGTGGGGGATATGCCAGGCCATGAGGTCACAGATTGTGTTCAAGTACAATTCCGTGACCTCCTTAAGTGACCTCTGTATTCTTCCTACCAAAATACACCACCTCACATTTATCTGTGTTGAACTTCATTTGCCAATTATTTGCCCATTCTGCAAGTTTATTAAACCCTGTGATTTGTTGCAATCCTCCTCAGTGCTGACCAGACACTGTCCCACTTACCCACAGTTTGGTGTCATCAGCAAATTTGGAAATGATGATCTGATATTGTTGAACTCAATGTTCAGTCTGGAAGGCTGTAAAATGCCTAATCAGAAGATGAGATGCTGTTCCTCGAACTTGTATTGAGCTTAATTGGAAGACTGCAGCAGGCCAAGTATACAGAGGTCAGAGGTCAGAGCACAGGAGTAAGGTGCAGAACTTAGAATGACAGGAGCCTGGCAACTCAGGGTGATGCTTGTGGACTGAACGCATGTGTTCCCCAAAGCGTGACCCAGATTTGCTCACAATGTGGTCTCAATGTAGAGGAGGCTGCATTGTGAGCAGAGATTACAGTGTACTAAACTAATAGAAGTACAAGAGAATCACTGCTTCACCTGGAAGAAGTGGTTGGGCCCTGGATATTGAGCAGGTGTTGCATTTCATGTGTTTCCATGGGAAGGGGAAGGGGCTGTTGGGTGTGATTGAAGAACAGAAGGACAGGGTATCATGGAGGGAACAGTTCATAAAGAACCATGTTATACAAGTCAACAAGCAACATGAGATGAAGAGTGAAGGGGCTGAGCCCCTTCTGGGTGAGTTCATTGTAAAACCGGTGTCAATGTGAGGCCAGTTTAGTTCTCAAAGTCCATTTCCAAGTTGTAGTTGTTGATTTAATCGTGAGAAGTTACCTCTGGGATTTCCCTGTTTCAGTGTAGCAGCAGAATGATGGAAGGCATCATATTCCCAACCATTGTGGTCGCAGTGACACATTCTGCCCTAACCTAAGCCAGAAACTGCAGTCGATCTACCGAAACTGGTATAAGCTGACCCAGAAACCACATGGGCTTTGGAAGGAAATGTGTGAAGCAAGAGGACTCCAGGCTTGTATCACATCACCGTAGCTCAGTGGGTAACACTTGCACTCCACAATCAGTATATTGTGGGTTCAAGCCCCACAATAGTTCTAGGCTGTGATTTTTAGTGCAGTACTGAGGGAATGCTGCACTGATGGAGCTGTCTTTCAGTTGAGACATTAAACTGAGGCCATGTTTGCACTCTCAGATTGGTGTAAAAAAAATCCTGTGGTACTGTTTGAAGAAAAGCAGTGGGTACCTCCTCTGTTCTGTCCAATATTTATTCCTCAACCAACATTGTACTTATCATATAGCTGTCACTGTTAGTGGGAGATTGTTGTGTTTCCCAAATTGCAACAGTGACCACATTTCAAAAATTAAATAATTGGCTTTGGAACTTCCTGAGGTTGCCAAAGGTGTCATATAAAAATGCAACTTCTTTACATAGACATTAAGGATGGCCACACTGTGACATCCCCTCCCCTGTCCCAACAAAGTAGGGAGACTAAGAGCGCCCCCACCACCACAAACAGTTGATGGAGCCTGACCCCAGATGACCCATCAGTTCCATTGAACCAGAACTGGATCAGGAAATCCATGCCAATGAGAGACAGGATTGAGGGTGAGAAGGTGGATTTGATCCTGTCACAAAAGTTTCCTGTTCCTCTTCAGCTCAGTGTGTTTCAGAAAAGAAAACCTTGGCCCATTATGGCACCCTGAGGAGACAGTGATGGTAAAATCACTGGATTAGTAAACCGGAAGCCCAGACTAATGCTCTGGGGACATGAGTTCAAATCCCTCCATGGCAACTGATTGATTTTAAATTCAATTAATAAATCTGGAATTAAAAGCTAATCTCAGTAATCTTAGACCATGAATCAACTGTCGTAAAAACCCATCTGATCCACTATGGAAGGATGTCTGCCACCCTTACCTGGTTTGGCCTACGTGTAACTCCAGATCCACAGCAATGTGGCCTATAACCACTCAGTTGTACCAAACTTACAGAACAGTTGATAAGGAATGAAACTGGGCAGACCACCCGGCATCAACTGGAAACAACAATGGAAAACTCAGCCCTGTCAACCCTGCAAACTAACATCTAGAGGTTTGTGCCAAAATTGGCAGAGCTGCCTCACAGACTAGTCAAGCAACAGCCTGACATAGTCATCCTCACTGAATCATACTTTACCAGATAATGTCCCAGACACCAACATCACCTTCCCTGGGAATGTCCTGTCCCACCAGCAGGACAGACCCAGCAGTGGTGGTGGCACAGTGGTATACAGTCGGGAGGGAGTGGCCCTGGGAGTCCTCAACATCGACTCCGGACCCCATGAAGCCTCATGGCATCAGGTCAAGCGTGGGCAAGGAAACCTCCTGCTGATTCCCACATGCTGCATTCCCCCCCTCCACCCCTCAGCTGAAGAATCAATGCTTCTCCATATTGAACAGTACTTGGTGGAAGCACCGAGAGTGGTTACAGCACAGAATGTACTCTGGGTGGGGCAATTAAATGTTCATCACCAAGAGTGGCTCAGTAATACCACCACTGACCGAGCTGGCCGAGTCCTAAAAGGCTGCAGCAGGTGGTGAGGGAACCAACAAGAGGGAAAAACATACTTGACCTCATCCTCACCAACCTGCCTGCTGCAGATACATCTGTCCATGACAGTATCGGTAGGAGTGACCACCACACAGTCATTGTGGAAATGAAGTCCTGTCTTCATATTGAGGACACCCTCCATCGTGTTGTGTGGCACTATCACCGTGCTAAATGGGATAGATTTCGAACAGATCTAGCAACTCAAGACTGGATATCCATGAGGTGCTGTGGGCCATCAGCAGCAGCAGAATTGTACTCGGACACAATCTGTAACCTCATGGCCCGGCATATCCCCCACTCTACCATTACCATCAAGCTAGGGGATCAACCCTGGTTCAATGAAAAGTGAGGGAGCAGCACTAGACATAGATAATAATGAGGTGTAAACCTAGCAAAGCTATAAAAACAAAAAAACTGCGGATGCTGGAAATCCAAAACAAAAACAGAATTACCTGGAAAAACTCAGCAGGTCTGGCAGCATCGGCGGAGAAGAAAAGAGTTGACGTTTCGAGTCCTCATGACCCTTCGACAGAACTTGAGTTCGAGTCCAAGAAAGAGTTGAAATATAAGCTGGTTTAAGGTGTGTTGGGGGGGGGGGGGGGTGCGGTTTGGGTGGGGGGGAGAGAGAGAGAGAGAAGTGTTCTCTCTCTCTCTCTCTCTCTCCCCCCCCACACATCTTAAACCAGCTTATATTTCAACTCTTTCTTGGACTCGAACTCAAGTTCTGTTGAAGGGTCATGAGGACTCAAAACGTCAACTCTTTTCTTCTCCGCCGATGCTGCCAGACCTGCTGAGTTTTTCCAGGTAATTCTGTTTTTGTTTAGTAAAGCTGTAATATGGGACTACTTGCATGACAAACAGCGGAAGCAGCAAGCAATAGACAAAGCTAGCCAACGGATTAGATCTAACCTCTGCAGTCCTGCCACATCCAGTCGTGAATGGTGATGGACAATTAAACAACTCACTGGAGGAGGAGGCTCCACAAATATCCCCATCCTCAATGATGGAGGAGCCCAGCACATCAGAGCAAAAGATAAAATTGAAGCATCTGCAACAATCTTCAGCCAGAAGTGCTGAGTGGATGATCCAACTCGGCCTCCTCTGGAGGTCCCCAGCATCACAGATACCAGTCTTCAGTCAATTCAATTCACTCCATGTGATATTAAGAAATGGCTGAAGGCACTGGATACTGCAAAGGCTATGGGCCCTGACAATATTCCGGCAATAGTCCTGAAGACTTGTGCTCCAGAACTTGCTGCGCCGCTAGCCAAGCTGTTCCAGTAGAGCCACAACACTGGCATCTACCCGGCTATGTGGAAAATAGCCCAGGTATGTCCTGTACACAAAAAGCAGGACAAATCCAACCCGGCCAATTACTGCCACATTATTCTATCCTCTATCATCAGTAAAGTAATCATCAGTCAAGCAGCACTTACTCAGCAATAACCTGTACACTGACGCCCAGTTCAGCATCATTCACCACTCCTCAGATACTGAAGCAGTCCATGTCCAAATGCAGCAAGATTCAGGCTTGGACTGACAAGTGGCAAGTAACAGTCGCACCACATAAGTGCCGTACAATGATCATTTCCCCTTGACATTCAATGGCATTACTATCCCGGAATCCCCCTCCATCAGCATTCTGGGAGTTACCGTTAACCAGAAACTGAACTGGACTAGCCATATAAATACTGTGGCTACCAGAGCAGGTTAGAGGCTAGGAATCGTGCGATGAGTAACTCACCTCCTGACCCCCCCAAAGCCTGCCCACCATCTACAAGGTACAAGTCAGGAGTGTGATGGAATACTCCCCACTTGCCTGGATGAGTGCAGCTCCCACAGCACTCAAGAAGCTTGACACCATCCAGGACAAAGCAGCCGCTTGACTGGCACTCCATCCACCAACTTAAACATCCATTCCCTCCATGTGCAGTAGCAGCAGTGTGTACCATCTACAAGACGCATTGCAGGAACTCACCAAGGCTCCTTCGACAGCATCTTCCAAACCCATAACTGCTATCATCTAGAAGGACAAGGGCAGCAGATAGATGGGAACACCACCACCTGGAAGTCCCCCTCCAAGTCACTCACCATCCTGACTTGGAAATATATCGCTGTTCCTTCACTGTCGCTGGGTCAAAATCCTGGGACTCCCTCCCTAACAGCACTGTGGGTGTACCTACACCACCTGGACTGCAGCGATTCAAGAAGGCAGCTCACCACCACCTTCTCAAGGGGCAATTAGGGATGGGCAATAAATGCCACCTTGGGCAATGATGCCCACTGCTCATGGAAGAACATAAAAAAACCCACCCATTACCATCAGTCAGAGAGAAGGAGCCCTGATCAAGGGGGCATAACCTTAAAATTCGAGGCAGGCCGTTCAGGGGTGATGTCAAGAAGCACTTCTTCACACAAAGGGGAGTGGAAACCTGGAACTCTCTGCCCCAAAAAGCCCTTGAGGGTGGGGGTGAATTGAAAATTTTTAGACTGAGAGTGATTGAATTTTGTTTGGCATAAGTATTAAGGGTTATGGGTCCAGAGTGGGTAGATGGAATTAAGATACAGATTAGCCATGATCTAATTGAATGGGGGAAAAGGCTTTAAAAGCTGAATGGTCTTCTCCTTTTCGTATGCTACAGTCAGCAACAATATTATTTTCCTCACATTTTTCTCCCCATTCTCTTTCTCTTTCTCTGAAGGATCTCACTCTATTCCCTCCTGCTATTACTCTTCAGAACTACAGGAGCCAAATGACCAGCAAAAACCTTGCGAGTGTCAATATCTAGCAGGAACCCCATTGGACAGTGATCAACAGCAGGAGCCCCAGCTGATTTCTCCATTTTTGAATCCAGAGGCAGTTAAATGTGGATCCTGCATGTGACCAACAACAACTTTTATTTATATAGCGCCTCCAAAGTTGATTCACAGGAGATTTATAAAGGAAAATTAGCCACTGAGCCACATATGGTTATATTAGGGAAGTTGGCCAAAAGATTTGTCTGAGAAAAGTACCTGGATAAGTACTTGGCATGTCATAACATTCAAGGCAATGGGCCAAGTGCTGGTAAATGGGATTTGGTAGGTAGGTCAGGTGTTTCTCATGTATCAGTGCAGGCTCGATGGGCCGAAGGGCCTCTTCTGCACTGTGTGATTCCGTTATTCTGTGAAACATAGGTTTGAAGAATTGTCTAAAGAAGGAAAGTGAGTTTGTCAGGTGGAGAGATTTAGGGAGGAAATTCCAGGGTTTAGGGCCCAGGCAAAGAGATTGCTGCCAACTGTGGAGCAATTAAAATCAGGATGCTCAAGTGACCAGAATTAGATTAAAGCAGAGATCTCGGAGGGCTGTGGGGCTGGAGGATATTACAGAGATAGGAAGGGGTGAGGCCATGGAGGGATTTGAAAACAAGGATGAGAATTTTAAAATCAAGGTGTCAATTGGTCAGCAAGCACAGGGGTGATGAGGGAATGGGACTTAGGATCAGTTGACAGTTCCTGACCTGCGGATCACAAGACTAATTAATGGAAATAGATTCGAAGAGTTGAGGGTAGACTTGAAGACAGGTCCTTACGATGACCTTAATCTTTTGAGAACCTGTTCAGGAAATATTATTCATGGTTGTTATCTTTATTGAGGAAGTGCCAGTTTAGTGGCTGAGGTTTATAAATTGCCCTGTCAAGCAACTTACCTTTGGCATTCAAGTGTTGCAGATCCACTTCTGGGACACAGCTCTCAACTTTCATTGCACCGTGCAGGTAAGCCAGCATTTTTCGAACTCCTGAACCCACCTTCATCAGATGAGCTGCAGCATTTCAAGAAGACCCATCACCTCCTTTTCAAGGGCATTTAGAGATGGCCAATAAATGCTGGCCTTGCCAATGATGCCCACGTTATGAGAACAAATTACAAAAAATGTGTATTTAAAGTTTGTCGTGGACGCTGAAAGTCACTGACCGAGAGTCTGACATGAATTTCTTTGCCAAAAACTCGGTTCTTCAGCATTGAGCTTCATGGTGGTAAAGCAGTCTACAGCCGGGCGAGTGACTCCTGTTTGATTTGGAAATTGTAGAGTCATTTTATACCTTCCAAAACAAAGATAAATCAATGTAAAACTCCCTCTTTGTGTTTGTGGTAAATCTCTAAGAGGTTCTCAGTGCTGTGAGATTACCAGAAATCCTGTGTCACCCAGACTTGGGAAGCTTGGACTGTCCCTAATGTCCAATTGACCTCAGTTATTTTTCTAATCATGCTCCTCAGCCATGTATTGGCTTCAGAAATTACATTGTTTTTTTCATCAGCTGACAGGGAAGTCCCTGAATAGCCCACCTCCCTTACCAGCTCTGTCTCATTTTATTAACCTACAGCTTGTCAGAGAATGACGATATTCAGATGTTCAGTCATGTGGTGAAATAGCTCACCAGCAACCAGAGAGCCCCAGTCTCTGAGAGAACAGCAGAAGCAGAGTTTCAAAGCGTGAAAGGACCGCAAAAAGTCAGAGATTTTAATAAGTGAGAGGGACCAGCCAGAGAGAGAAAATCAACGTTCTTAAGATTCCAAGAGGTCGGAGGATTTGACAAGTTCACATTTAAGGAACAGTACTACTTCCTCTGTGTGAAACAGGTGCCTAAAGAAAATTCACTGACATTCTGTAGCTTTTGCTGAAACAATCATGACTGGATCCAGAGGTAAGTACACATTATCTTGTTCCTCTGAATGTTAACAGGTATCTAGCATTTTGGTGTAGGAAAGCCTAATTGGAAAATGTTTAAATATCCTCAGGCACAGAACGTAGACAACAGCAGTACAAGCAAACTATTAGGGGTGGTTTAGATGTGATTTTGTAATTATTAGATTATCAGCATTTTTTGGGGAAGGTGTAATTACAGCGTTACATGTTTACATTGAAAATCACCATTGTAAATGTAGACATAGGAATTTATAACAAGAAAATATTGACAGCAAATCTGTACAGAGATATGATTTTTAACATCGTATATATTTTGTAGATATATTAAAATCAAATATTAAATAAAGTAGAGGCAAAATGTATCACTTCAAAATGGGAATTGAATGAGAATGTGTTCAAATCCCATAATGACAGCTGGCAGAATTTAAATTCACTTAATAAAATCTGGAATATAAAGCTAGTCTCAGTAATAGTGACCATGAAACTATCATCAATTGTTGTAAAAACCCATCTGGCTCACTAATGTCCTTTAGGGAAGGAAACCTGCCATCCTTACCCAGTCTGGCCTGCATGTGACTCCAGACCCACAGCAATGTGGTTAACTCTTAACTGCCCTCTGAAATGGACTAGCAAGCCACTTAGTTCAAGGGCAGTTAGGGATGGGCAACAAATGCTGGCTTTTCCAGAAACACCCACGTCCCATGAAAGAAAATATTTAAAAAAATTCCTACCATGGTCTGAATTCCCTACTCAGTTGAATATTAAATCTGTTTTTGATGTTTGGTGTTTAACATCACTGGAGATCAGTAAATAATGGCAAACTTCCCTCCTTTTTAAGACGGATGTGGGTGTTGCTGGCTAGGCCAGCATTTATTGCCCATCCCTAATTGCCCTTGAGAAGGTGGTGGTGGTGAGCTGCCTTCTTGAACCGCTGCAGTCCACATGGTGTAGGTACACCCACAGTGCTGTTAGGAAGGGAGTTTCAAGATTTTGACCCAGTGACAGTGAAGGAACGATGATATATTTCCAAGTCAGGATGGTGTGTGACTTGGAAGGGAACTTCCAGGTGACGGAGTTCCCATCTATCTACTGCCCTTGTCCTTCTAGATGGTAGTGGTCACGGGTTTGGAAGGTGCTATTGAAGGAGCCTTGGTGAATTCCTGCAGTGCATCTGGTAGATGGTACACACTGCTGCTACTGTTCATCGGTGGTGGAGGGAGTGAATGTTTGTGGATATGATTCCAATCAAACGAGCTATTATATCCTGGACAGTGTCAAGCTTCTTGAGTGTTGTGGGAGCTGCACTCATCTGGGCAAGTGGGGAGTATTCCATCACACTCCTGACTTGTGCCTTGTAGATGGTGAACAGGCTTTGGGGAGTCAGGAGGTGAGTTACTCATGCAGAAGCCTCAGGGCCAGGTTTCTGTGGATTCGGGAAGACTACCTTCCGTAAAATCTGGATCCAGAAGCCCCACCTCCATTTCTGACAGATCCTATTTTTGCCGGCAGGTGGAAGAGGGCAGGATATGATTCACACAGGTGAGAACCCAAATTCAACAGAGGCATTTTTGGACTAAACTGAGTTCCAACAGACTCCATTTTCACAGTTTCAAGGACCCTAACCTGCAATGTGGGAGTCACAAATTGATAGAGTGGATGCAAATGCTTGTGAAGGGCAGATTTGGTGTGTTTAAGTGTCCCTAATATGAAATTTAAAAAAAAAATCCCCTGTTCTTTAAATTTTGAATAAACAGGCTTAAGCTATCAGTGAGATTTGAAAAAAATACAATCGGCTGGACTGTTATGATGACAGGCCATCTGGTGTAGGTTAGAAAAAAACATGACCACCTGTTCCACAGCTTCAATAGAAATCTTTATTGACATTTGCCAAGGGCTGTCATTATGCCATTATAAATGATTGGCTGAGTTCCAAGAGTTATAATTATCTCAGCAAGGGGTTCTGAGTTCACAGTTTGATTAACAGTTTAAAGGGGGTCATTAAGGGGTTATCTATCTTTGATGTGGGTACTGAATAGAAGATTGATTGTTTTTATAACAGCTTAACCATGTGAGGACATTTAAAAGTTTTAAATCTATTTCATGAATGGGATTTTTTTCATCTTTAAGTCTATATGAGTGAGAACTGTATTAGATTGTTAGAAATATGTATTTTTAAATCTCCAACTGGCTCCTGCGGTCTACCCATAGTGTATCCTAGGTAAGTGGCCCTGGAGGTGGCGATGGGGGTGGTGGGGTGGGTGATATAGGAGTGTGAGTGTTGGGGGTGGCAAGAGCTAGAGGGGCTAACAGCTTCTAAAACAATTGGAATAAAGTCCCAGAGAACTAAGGCGGTCTATTAACCAGCCCGCCTGGGCACCCACAAGTCCCTGTGGCTGCCTACAATCTTCTTTTGAGTCAGCAGGCCCAACTGTATCCCACCCCAACCCCCTCCCCAACCAGGGTGAAAATTAGGTCCAACAGGACCCTTTAAACCAAGGGAGCTCTGCCTAGTGGGGAAGCTTCCCAACTCAAGCTACCCACTTTGATACGAAAATCCAGTCCTCAATCTCTGACCTGCTTATGTAGCCACAGGATTTATATGGTGATTCCAGGTCAGCTTCTGGTCAATGGTAACCCCCAGGATGTTGATATTGGGGGATTCAGTGATGGCAATGCCATTGAACATCAAAGGGTGATGATTAGATCCTCTCTTGTTGGAGATGGCCATTGTCTGGCACTTGAGTGGCATGAATGTTACTTGCCACTTGTCATCCCAAGACTGAATATTGTCCAGGTCTTGCTGCATTTGGACATGGACTGCTTCAGTATCTGAGGAGTCGCGAATGGTGCTGAATATCATGCAATCATCAACGAACATCCCCACTTCTGACCTTATGAGGAAAGGAAGGTCATTGATGAAGCAGCTGCAGATGGTTGGGTTGTGGACACTACCCTGAGGAACTCCTGCAGTGATGTCCTGGGATTGACCTTCTTCCTTTATGTTAAGGCATCAAACTTTACTTGCTGTTCAATGAAAACTTAAGTTCATGCAGAGGTCAATTCAAGGATATTCTGGCTCCAGCTTTATATATTCCTGGAGAACTCTTCTATCTCTTTGCATTTTATCTTCAAAGTGTGACAGGAATAGTTGAGTGCGTCACTTGAAACATCTTAGAGGACTGGGTGGACAGAGACTGATCACTAGATATTCCAGTGAGTCTCCGATAGCTCACTAGATATTCCAGTGAGTCTCCGATAGCTCACTAGATATTCCAGTGAGTCTCCAATAGCTCACTAGATATTCCAGTGAGTCTCCTATAGATCATTAGATATACCAGTGAGTCTCCTATAGCTCACTAGATATTCCAGTGAGTCTCCGATAGCTCACTAGATATTCCAGTGAGTCTCCTATAGATCACTAGATATTCCAGTGAGTCTCCTATAGATCACTAGATATTCCAGTGAGTCTCCTATAGATTACTAGATATTCCAATGAGTCTCCTATAGACCACTCCTATAGATCACTAGATGCTCCAGTGAGTGTCCTATAGATCACTTCTATAAATCACTACATTTTCCAGTGAGTCTCCTATAGATAACTAGATATTCCAGTAAGTCTCCTATAGACCACTTCTGTAGATCACTAGATATCCCAGTGACTCTTCTATAGATCACTCCTATAGATCACTAGATATTCCTGTGACTCTTCTATAGATCACTCTCATAGATCACTAGATATTCCAGTGAGTCTGCTATAGATCACTAGATTTTCCCATGAGTCTCCTAAAGGTCACTCCCATAGATCACTAGATATTCCAGTGAATCTCCTGTAGATCACTCAGATAGATCACTAGATATTCCAGTGAGTTTCCTATAGATCACTAGATATTCCAGTGAGTCTCCTATAGATCACTAGATATTCCAGTGAATCTCCTGTAGATCACTCAGATCACTAGATATTCCAGTGAGTCTTCTATAGATCACTAGATATTCCAGCGAGTTTCCTATATATCACTCCTATCAATCACTCCTATAGATCACTAGATATTTCAGTGAGTTTCCTATAGACCATTCCTATAGGTCACTAGATATTCCAGTGAGTCTTCCATCAATCACTCCATGTAGTTGGATGTGCACAGTTATCAGGAATGTTAAACTATGTCACCCCCAGGGGTAGATTAAAGCTAGTGTGAATGAATCAACTTCTCATTAAACATGCAGTCGCATTGCCATTTCCAGCAATGTTTGACAGGTAGCAAAATCACACAAATGCCCACGTACATCGTAGTAAGACTTTGATTATTTATGCTTCCTCAGCATTGAGAATTTCATCGAAAGCAGTATTCAGTTAAAACAGGAGTTCACAGATCCACAACATTTCACAGCTCAGTGATCAAACCTGGATGAGTTTCTTCAACAGACCTTTTTTTGAGCACTTGGTGGATTCCTGTATGACACCTATTCACCAAGGCTCCTTCCCACCTTCCAAACCCATATCGACTACCTTCTAGAAGGACAAGGGCAGCAAATAGATGGGAACACCACCACCTGGAAGTTCCCCTCCAAGTCACTCAGCATCCTGGAAATATATCACCGTTCCTTCACTGTCGCTGGGTCAAAATCCTGGAACTCCCTCCCTAACAGCACTGTGGGTGTACCTACACCACATGGACCACAGCGGTTCAAGAAGGCAGCTCACCACCACCTTCTCAAGGGCAAGTAGGGATGGGCAATAAAATTGCTGGCCCAGCCAGTGAAGGCCACATCCCATGAATAAACAAAAAAATAGAACTCCCAGCCCAAGAGCTATTGTTCACTATATTTTAATGCTGAGTGCCTTTGAACAGGAGCTACAGTCTCACAGTTTCTGTGTTTTTCACTGGTGCAGTTTCCAGACCCCATTCCCCTCATACTTCATCCTATGTACAGACAAAGCTTGTAACGATGATGTTTGAGTTTGTGGTTAGACAGTTTGCAGTAGGCGAACAGAATCTATCACTAACGCCTGTGGTTATACTCACATCTTACCTGATCTTCACTGGTAAATGACATGTGGCTGGTGAAAAGTGAGAGCCTGGCCTATTAGTCAAAGTTCATGTCATTTATCTGATTAAATTCTTATAAATCTTCAACCGGGAGAGTCCCAGAAACACAATGACAACTGTGAATAATAAAAAGACTCATTTACTTCTAGTCCAACAACAGTTTCAAAAACCCAGCCTCAACCCACACACCCAGCATCATTCTGCAGAACAATCCCAGCCTTCAGGCCCCCAGCCCCAACCTCTATTCCTAGAAATAGCACCATCCCCCAGCCCCAATCACTTAAACATTGTCCCACTCCAATCCCCCGAACAATCCCCCAACCCAATCTCCACCCCAATCCCCAGCCCCAATCCCCCAGCCTCAATCTCCACCCCAATCCCTACCCCCATACCCAGCTCCAATCCCCTGAACAATCCCCAGCCCCCAAGCCCTAGATCAGTCTCAGTTCTGCAACCTCAGCCTCAGAGTTCCATCCGCATCCATTGTCCCAACTGCAGCTCAACCTCAAATCTGAACAATTTCAGAGTGATATCGCTTGCTGTTAATTTTTATAGGTTCCTAGGTAACCACCCTCTTCTCCCCTGTGTCAGCTCCTAATGTCTCTCTTTCATTTTGAAGTTCAATAGAACTGGGCTCCCCAGGTCCATTGTCCATTTGTAGCCATCGCGACATCTGCAAGGGCTTCACTTTCCATTCTCGTACCATTACCTCTGAGTCCCCAACAATTCATCTTGGACTGTCTTCTCCTCCGTGTCTACATTCAGCCACAGCTTCCAAAGTTATGGGGTTAGGTTCCACAGAACTTTGATGACACCCAGCTCTGCCCCTTCATCACCTTCTTTGTCCCCTGAGTTGTCAGACTGCTTATCTGAAATTAAAACAGAAAATGTTGGAAATACTCAGCAGGTCATGTGGTATCTGTGGAGAGAGAAACAGAGTTAACGTTTCAGGTCGATGACACTTCATCCAGAACAAGTTAGGGATGTAACAGGTTTTCAGCAAATGGAAAGGCAGGTAGTGGGAGGGAAGAACAAAAGGGAAAGGTTAGTGATCGCTGGAATGCAGAAGGGGACAAAAGGGACGATGGTGGAAGGCAAAAGGAGATGGTAGCGGGTCAAATACAGACACAAAGATGGGTCAAGATGAGGGCTAAATAGGAAAATCAGAATCATTTTCAAAAGCTGAAAAAAAAGCAGGGCGGTGGTTGTGTTGTGAAATTGTTGAGTCGGAAGGTTATAAGGTGCCTAATGGAAAAGTGAGGCATTGTTCCTCGAGTTTATGTTGAGCTTCAATCGAACGGTGCAGGAATCAGAGGTCAGTATGGCCAGAGTGGGAGTGTGGCAGCGAATTAAAATGATGGACAACCAGAAGCTTGGGGTGATGTTTACAGACTGAATGGAGGTGTCCCACAAAGTGATGATCCAATCTGCGTTTGGCCTCCCTAATGTGGAAGAGCCTGTATTGTGAAGAATGAACATTAAATTGAAAGAAGCGCAAGTACATCTCTGTTTCACCTGGAAGGAACGTTCGGAGCCTTGCACAGCGGGAAGGGTGGATCCAGTAGGACTTGTCCAACATCCACTCCTTGATGTGCTATATTTTGCTCCAGTTAAATATTGGAGTAACTGAAGCCAAGTCTTTATTTGTAGAAACAAAATTTATTCCCTCACCACTGACTCCATCCCTCTCCCTGGTCACTGCCTGAGACAGAACCAGATCATGTGTAACCTTTGTATCCTCTTTGCTTCTGAGCTGAGTTTCCAAACCCATATCCACTTCATTACCAAGACCCCCTACTCTACTCCTGTAACATTGCTTGCCCCCTCCCCCGGCCTCAGCTCATCTACTGCTGAAACCCTCATCCATGCCTTTGTTACTTCAAGACTTGGTTCTCAGTGCTGGCCAGGCTCCATCTCTCATTCGCTGTAAACCTCGCTGTAAACCAGGCTCCATCTCCCATTCGCTGTCTACCTGGCTTATCTAAAACTCTACTGCTCCTTTCCTAACACACACCAAGTCCCACTCATCCATCAATCCCTATGGTCATTAACCTACATTTAGCTCCTGTCAGACAACCCCTAGATTTTAAAGTTCTCCATCCTTATTTCCAAATCCCTCCATGGCCTCATCTCTGCCCTATCTCTGTAACTTCCTACAGCCCTATAACCCTCTCTGCTCCTTCAATTCTGGCTTCTAGTGCATCTCTCATCCCTTTTCCCTCTATCCCTATTCTCTGTGTCTCATTTTCTTTTTCACTTTTTTTTCTCTCATATCTATTTCATTCTCTTTGTCTCTCATTTTATCTCCTTCATTTCGGACTTTCTCTCAACTCTTATATTATTCTCAATCTCTTAATCTTTATTTCTGTCTGCGATTGATTCTCTCATTCCCTTTTTATCGTGCTGTCTTGTGACTTCATGTCAGTTTGACTCTCTCCCTCATCCTCTGCCTCTCTCACTCTCTGATTCTCTACTTTTCTCTCTCTATCACTTATTTTCTGTTTCAGCCTCAATGTTGATTTTCATTCTCTCTCTGGTTCACTCTCTGACTCATTCTCATTCTGTTTCTATTTCTCATTTTCCACTTCTCTTATTCTCGCTTGTTCTCTTTTTCTCTTCTCTCCTGTTTAACTCTTTCATTCTCTTATTCTCATCCTTTATGTCTTTCTCACTCCTCTCTCTCATTGTTTCATTGCTATTTCTTTCATTCCCTTTCTCTTGGTCTTTCTCTCTCTCTCTCGCTATCATTTTCTGCCCCCTTTCCTGCCACATTTTTCTTTTAACCTGAAAGCTCTCTCAGTAAACAGGGGAAGTAAAAGAGATATCCAATCCAACTCAGACACCAGTCCATTGACAGTCTTCCCTCAGATACAACAATCTCCACATCGACATCCTTTCAGCAGAGCCTCAGCTTCTGTCTGGAAACCTTGGATAAATCAGGAATTTGCCTGAATTTACCACAAATCCCAAATAAAGTCCAAGGACATTCCGTGGTTAAGGATTCAGAATGACAAACTGAGAAACATTGCAGATCCCAGATTAAAATGTTCAGAAGAATTAGGTGAGGAACATTCCCCTTACAGAAACCTCCAAATCTAATCTTTGCCGTGACATTTCATGGAAAATGCCAAACTGGGAAGTTGGATATGTTGCTGTTTGACCCCAGTTGACAATAACACAAAGCAGTTATTCTGCTACAGCATCTCTGTCCTCTGGTGTTGCTCCTCCCAGAGAATATCAGAATAACTTGGCCTAGTCAAGAGGATTTTGCTTCTGGTAAAACAGTTAAATGAACCTTAATAACAAGACCATGACTTGTTTAAGACTTTCTCAGTATGACTGACAGAAAATGCAATTTGGCTTGGTCTCAGTTCATAGAATGATTAAACATACAGCACTGAGGTAGGCCATTTGGGCCATTGTGTTTGTGCTGATTTCTTGAAAGAGTATCTGATTAATCCCACTCTCCTGCTCTTTCCTGACAACCCCACAAATTTTTCCTTTCAAATATTTCCCCATTTCTCTTCTGAAAGTTCCTGTTGAATCTTCTTTCAGATAATGCATTTCAGGTCAAAGCAGCTCACCACCTGAAGCAATGGACAGAATTGTAGGAGCTCTATGGAGACCTGCTAAGGGGTGGGAAGGTTGGAAAAATGATATCTTTCTACCTCCACAGGATGCTCCCAGAAGTGGGGATGACAGCAATAAGGCCGCCTGCTGTCCTGAGGCAGATGGCCAATTTTTCTAACAAACTGGCCAGTAACGGCCATTTTACAATGATGCCAAGACCTTACTGGCATTGGCACAGGCTCCCAATGATGCCAGGACCTTACTGGCATTGGCACAGGCTCCCAATGATGCCAGGACCTCACTGGCATTGGCACAGGCTCCCAATGATGCCAGGACCTTACTGGCATTGGCACAGGCTCCCGATGATGCCAGGACCTCACTGGCATTGGCACAGGCTCCCGATGATGCCAGGACCTTAATGGTATTGGCACAGGCTCCCGATGACGCCAGGACCTTACTGGCATTGGCACAGGCTCCCGATGATGCCAGGACCTTACTGGCATTGGCACAGGCTCCCAATGATGCCAGGACCTTACTGGCATTGGCACAGGCTCCTGATGATGCCAGGACCTTACTGGCATTGGCACAGGCTCCTGATGATGCCAGGACCTTACTGGCATTGGCAGAGGCTCCTGATGATGCCAGGACCTCACTGGCATTGGCACGGGCTCCTGCCATGTGGAGAGACCGTCAGACAAACTGTGGCGGCCGCTCATTGGGGTTCCAGGAGTCTCCTTTCAAGCTGTTCCATGGCCCACCAAGGCTCCTCCTCCCCCCACCACCCAAACCCCCACCCCCGGCAGCAATGGCCACCCTCTGAGGCTCTGGCACTGCCACTGTAGGATTCACCAGCTCTTATCTGCCTGGACATGGCATATGAAAGACAAAGGTCTTCCCCGCCCTCACTGCAGCCTTGGCAGTGGCCACCTCTATGGGTGACATTGTCAAGGCCGCTGAGCTGATTGGGACAGATCGCCATTCGGATGCTGATGCCACCATGGCCCGGCTGGGATCAGGACCCATTCCCGCTCCTGGTTGTGGGGTTTCCTGATCTGAGGTCAAATTCAGCCCAGTGCTCCCTCATGTCACTGCTGGCTCTTTTTCCAATCACCTTAAACCTGTGTCCTTAGGTTATTGACCTTCCTGCCACTGGAAACAGTTTTTCGTATCTACTCCATGTTCTCTTGTATAAAGCCAACACCTAAGAAAAAGTGGATGGTCTGGATCATGATCACACTGCGATTTGTGGGATCTTGCTGTGTGCAAACTTCCTGCCATGTGACTGTGCTTCAAAAAGTATGTGATTGGTTGTGGGGCACTTTAGCACAAGCTGTAGTTGTGAAAGTCACCGTATAAAGGCATGTCTTTCTTTAAAAAGCATTTGTCAAAACAGTTATTTGTGGTGAGGAAACAATGCTGCTGCTGCTCTTGTCCCAGAAGCATTGCAAGAAAATAGTGCGCTTGCTCAACAAATTTGGTAAAATACAAAACTATCAGATCAAAATTTATGGAGAGAAGCTAGGGTTTAGCCTGACTCCATTGACAGACATTGCCACCTCTCAGTAACCAGACTCTTGTTTATTGAAGACGTTGTCAGGTCAGTTCCAGTATGATCACTTGACATACTTTAGGACTTTGTTCTGCAGCCCTGCACACACACACCCACTGATGTATGCGTTGATCTGTTGCCAGTCAGATAAGCAGCCAAAGAGGATGCGGCAGGAAGCATCGTGAGTCTAACGCTGATCTCTGCACAGACACCTGCACGTCTCAAGTTTTGCATTCACTTGTGGACCAGTCAGAGGAACATTTTAACTTCTTGCACCAAGGATCAGTGTGGGTCAGACACCAGTGAAACTGTCCCAGGGCAGCTTTGTGGACAGATTACCCTGCCTGATCTGTACCTTCACTCCATCAACCTGCCTTGGTTCCTGTAATCCTTTATATCTTTGCCCAACAAAAATCTATCAATCTCGGTTCTAAAATTTTGTAGATGCCGGCCTCAGCAGCTTTTTGGAGGAGACAGAATTCCAGACTTCTGCTCCCCTTTGTACGAGGAAGTTCTTGCTGATGTCACCCCTGAAAGGCCTGGCTCAAGTTTTAAGGTTCTGCCCCCTTGTTCTGGTTTCCCTCCTCCAGAAATCTCCATGAACCCTATCAAATCCTTTAATCATCCTAAACATACCGGTTACACCAACCCTTAATCTTCTATTTTCAAGGGAATACCAGCCTAGTTAACGCAGTCAGCTCTTGCCCAGTAGGAAGGATACTTCTGTTAGGTCAAAAGCGAACTCCATGTGAAATAATTTGGTCCTTTTTTAAGTCTGGATAACTGGACGGAGCTGATTGAGATGGAAATTGATGAGATAAAGCCTTCAGGGATATGTCCCAACATGATTGGGGATCCTATTTGCAGCTTGGGTTCAAACACTGACTAACCACTAAAAGAATGCAGCACAGTACAAGGAAGCAGCTGTGGAAAGAAGAACAATGTGTATTTATATGTATTTCAAACAAATTTTAAAGTCCTTGATATTTTCTTGTCATTCCAAATATTAAAGAGAAGAGGGGCTGCACTGCCTCCAGTGAATTCCGAGACATCAGGGTCAGGAACAATTTGATCAGTTAAGTCAACAAGACCGGACTGTTTGTTAACCAATCTCTCTCTCCCTCTCTCTCTCTCTATCTCTCTCTCTGTGCAGGTTCAGTTCTTCAAACATTCCTCAGTCTGGTCATAATGTCTCAGGTAAGTGACAAATTTCTTTCAATGTATAAATAATGATAGAGGTGAGAGACTGACTGATCTGGGAGTGTTTTGTGGGGACAGTGTAGAGGGAGCTTTACTCTGCATCTAACCCCATGCTGTACCTGTCCTGGGAGTGTTTGATGGGGACAGTGTAGAGGGAGATTTACTCTGTATCTAACCCCGTGCTGTACCTGTCCTGGGAGTGTTTGATGGGGACAGTGTAGAGGGAGCTTTACTCTGTATCTAACCCCGTGCTGTACCTGTCCTGGGAGCGTTTGATGGGGTCAGTGTAGAGGGAGCTTTATCCTGTATGTAACCCTTCTGATGTAGCTGTCCTGGGAGTGTTTGATGGGGACAGTGCACTGGTAAAGTTACTGATTGTGGTACGTGTTTTAAATTGTACTGTGAGGCAGGATGTGGTGAGATTGTGGAACAAGAGAGATGTTCACACATCCCAACGCAGACTGCAGCACAGACACTGGGGAGCAGTGGGGGAGGGAGGAATGAACGAAGGGTTGGAGAGAGAGGTTGCATGGTGAGGGGAAGGATGTCATCCAAATAATTCAAAGGCAAATCAGTTCCAAATATTACCTTGCAAACACTCTTGCCCCACCCCTCCCACTACATTCACTCTCACTGAGGTACAGTTCCACACACACTGACACTCACTTGGGTACAGTTCCACACACACTGACTCTCACTGGGATACAGTTCCGCACACACTGACTCTCACTGGGGTACAGTTCCGCACACACTGACTCTCACTGGGGTACAGTTCCACACACACTGACTCTCACCGGGGTACAGTTCCACACACACTGACTCTCACCAGGGTACAGTTCCCGACACACACTCACTCTCACTCAGTTACACTTCCACACACAATGTCTCTCTCTGGGGTACAGTTCCACATACACTGACTCTCACTGGGGTACAGTTCCAGAAACACTGACTCTCACTGGGGTACAGTTCCACACACACTGACTCTCACTGGGGTACAGTTCCAGACACACTGACTCTCACTGGGGTACAGTTCCACACACACTGACTCTCACTGGGGTACAGTTCCACACACACTGACTCTCACTGGGGTACAGTTCCAGAAACACTGACTCTCACTGGGGTACAGTTCCACACACACTGACTCTCACTGGGGTACAGTTCCACACACACTGACTCTCACTGGGGTACAGTTCCAGAAACACTGACTCTCAATGGGCTACAGTTCCAGAAACACTGACTCTCACTGGGATACGGGTCCCACACACACTGACTCTCACTGGGGTACAGTTCCACACACACTGACTCTCACTGGGTATGGTTGCACACACACTGACTCTCACTGGGGTACAGTTCCACACACACTGGACGGATCCATGCGAATTTTGTAACAGTATGAAGTCCTGAGAAGCTCGGGATGGGACAATGGTGAATCTTTATTTCTTGTTGTTGGAGGAATTTGCTGGGAGTGTTTGATGGGGGCAGTTTAGAGGGAGCTTTACCCTGTATCTAACCCCGTGCTGTACCTGTCCTGGGAGTGTTTGATGGGGACAGTGTAGAGGGAGCTTTACTCTGTATCTAACCCCGTGCTGTACCTGTCCTGGGAGTGTTTGGTGGGGACAGTTCACTGGTAAAGTTTTGGGTTTTTGGAATCAGTTACTGATTGTGGTACATGTTTTAAATTTTTCTGTGAGGCAGGATGTGGTGAGATTGTGGAACAAGAGGGACCTTCACACATCCCAACGCAGACTGCAGCTCAGACACTGGGGAGCAGTGGGGGAGGGAGGAATGAGCGAAGGGTTGGAGAGAGAAAATTCCCTCTGCCTGTCACTTTCTCTGAGAGTGTGTGTGTTGTGTGCTCCTGCAGAAGGTTGATTATCCGTGATGGTCATGCTATTTTGAACAGATTTTGTCCTCTCTTCCAGCTCAGTGTCTGCACCAAGGAGCCAATGTTGGCGTCCACAGTCACCCTGGGCAATACTGACGATTATGATTACACATCTGATCCGGACGATGTGGATTATGGTCAGTTTGTTCTGCAGTGTCAGAAAGCTGATGTCCGGTCTTTCCGCCAATCTTTCCTCCCTGCCATTTATGCAGTAATCACTGTGCTCGGATTCCTGGGCAACGGGCTGGTTGTCATCACGTACATTTACTTCAAACGGTTGAGGACAATGACTGATGTTTATCTCCTGAATTTGGCCTTGGCTGACCTCCTGTTCCTTTTCACATTGCCCTTCTGGGCGGTCAGTGTGGTTAAACACTGGATCTTTGGTCAGGTGATGTGTAAGACTGTCTATGTGCTGTATCGTGTCAGCTTCTTCAGTGGCATGCTGCTTCTCATGTGTATCAGCATTGACAGATACTTCTCCATTGTACGGGCAGCTTCAGCTCACCGGCACCGTTCCAAGGCTGTATACTACAGTAAGATTGTGTCGGTGTGTGTCTGGCTTTTTTCCCTGCTTCTATCCTTGCCTGAACTGCTCTACAGTGACCAAAAGCAAAGTGACAATGGTATGCTATGCAAAATGAACCTGGACAACAGCACAATCGTCTTCACCGCTGGCACCCAGTTAGCAGTGGGATTCTTTATCCCTCTTGTAGTCATGCTCTTCTGCTATTGTGTCATTATTAAGACCTTACTGTTGGCCAGGAATTTTGAAAAGAACAAAGCAATCAAGGTGATCATTGCTGTGGTCCTTGTTTTCCTCATGTTCCAATTACCCTACAACAGTGTCATGCTGATGGACACGATTAATGATGTTAATGCCACTGTGGCAGACTGCGACTTCAGCAAACAAATGAATATTGCCATTGATATCACCAAGAGCCTGGCCTATGTGAGATGTTGCCTTAACCCTTTCCTCTACGCTTTCATCGGAGTGAAATTCCGCCATGACCTGCTCAAACTGATGAAGGAGTTGGGTTGTATGAGCAGTGAGAGGCTGATAAGCTACGTCAACGTCAAGGCCACTTTGACCAGCAAGAGGGGTTCCATCGCCACTGATACAGACAGCACAACTACTTTCTCACCATGAAAGCACACTGAACCCTCATCACAAACTGAAATTATTTTCTGAAAGTCTTGTTGCTTGGACAGTAACGCAGAACGAGACAAGGATCTTCCAAAAAGGAGAGATTTTCATGAAATGTTTTTCATCAGCAAAGTTAATCCTGGAAGCTGCCCTGGTTTAGCTTTCTCTGTAACTGAGATATTAATCTCATCAATGTCGTGTCCGGAATCGCTGCTGCAAACACTGACCAGCCACTCATTCTGTTTCAAAATGTTCCTGAACAGATGGGACAATTCTTCAATTTCCTGATTCATTAACTTCAAATTTAATCTTCCTCCCACTCTGCCCTGCTCATCACGTTTCACAATCTGGTGGAATAATGTACAGGTAACCAACAGACTTGGCAACTTGCTGATGTTACACAACCTCCCTAATCCCTGTGACTCTCACTACCCTGACAGGTTATTCTGCTATCCACACACTGGGGCATAAACCTAGTCCCCTCACCAAAGTCAAAGTGAGAAAATCTTCCATCAGAGATCTCCCGATACTGCTTGGTGAAATAAAGTTTTGTGTCTCCCTTGTTGCAGACAGTTGTTGTATTTTGTGATAATTATAAAACATATTGTTTGAATAGTTTAGCTTGTGATATTTGCATATTCAGATCCATCATTCACCAGAGCTCCAGTGAGACATGGACTGTGATGGCTCTGCCATGTTGAGCCATAGGAGATAATCCACAACAATGTTGAGAGGTTTGGGGAGCAGACTGAGAGATTACTGCCAGGTGTCAATATCTGTTATGAACAGGTTCACTGCACAACCTCAATGACAGGATTGAGGGAGTTGACCGGTGTTTTGGTTATCAGTTTGTGTGGAACTGTGTTAGTGTTTTATGGGAAGCTTATCACATAGAGTTCACAGCTCAGGATATTGAGGAGTGAGAGTAACTCTGGTTTTCCTGTCAGAAAGTCTGTTTGAAAGAGGCATTTCCCACAAGTTTTGAGTCACAACACAATGTTACCTGGCAGCAAGGCATCTCCACGTGGGTCTAGACTCTCCCCCTCAAGCCCTCAGTCCCTCTGGTTTCATAGCGACAGCATTTCACATAAAGTCCTTGGTCAGTTTACTCCTTTACCTCCTCTGTGAAGGAATAGATGTGTGTACTTCAGAACGCCCCACCACCCACACCCAACTGCCCAGTACCAAATCCTAAAACTCTAGCTCCAACACTGACTCCTGTCCCCGGCCCCCACCTCCAATGCTCAGCTCCAACCCTCCACTGATTTACAATAAGGTCTAAGATGAAAATCTCCAGGCAGGCCGGAGGACAAAGGCATTCCCAGTGAAATCCATTGCCAGAACACAACAGAAATGCATGCAGCTTTAGAATCTATGCATTTCCAGAATGTTCCACTTTAAAATTCATTTCTTTGTTTTCAAATCTTTCTGTGGTCTCATCCCTCCCTAATTCTGTAACCTCCCCCAGTGCCATATCCCTCCAGGATCTCTGTCCTTCTCTAATTCTGACTTCTGGAACATCCCAGATTTTAATCACTCCACTGTTGCTGGCCGTGCCTTCAGCTGCCTGGGCCCTAAGCTCTGGAACTCCCTCTCTGAACCTCTCCATTTTCCTCTACCTCATGTTCCTCTTTTAAGATGCTCCTTAAAACCTACCTCTTTGACAAAACTTTTCGTCATCTGTCCAGATATCTCCTTACGTGGCTCAGTGTTAAATATTGTTTTGTTAAGCTCCCTATGAAAATGACTTTTCAAGATTTACTGTACTTTTCCCAATTATATAAATGCAAGTTCTTTAAATTTTGTAATTTGTAGAAATTAAAACTATTATTGACTGTCAGTGATAAAGATGCTTACAATTGGATCCTTTTCCGTGAATGTATTTTTTTTATTGCTGTGTGATGTGCTGTTTAAACACATTTCTTATGGATTTTTCAATATAGTTAAGCAAATCTATTGTTAATCTTAATTTAGTTTCTGTATCATGTTATTTTGACTGTATTGAGGAAACGTTTCGGGATAACAAATATTTTTTATCTAAATCTTTATTGTAAAAGAATTGTTTCCCTTAGAATAAAGGTTTGTGTTAATGTGTTCTGGTTTATATCCTGACATTGTGTTTAATTTTTTTTTCTGTTCATTCTTGGGGTGTAAATATCATTAACACAGCCAGATATTTATTACCCAACCCTAGAACTCAGAATCTCGCTTGAGCACTGCAGTTACAAGTCAACCACTTGGCTGTGGGTCTGGAGTCACAAAGTCAGACTGGGGTAGGAAAGCAGAACCCCTTATATAAAGGACATCAATGAACTGGTTGGCTTTTTTTTACAACAACCCAATTATTTCATTGTCCCTTTTACCTAGAACAGATTTTTAAAACTGAATTCAAATTGCCCAACTTCCACCATGTGTTTTGAACTCAGATTCTCTGGATTATTAATCCAGTGATAGAACCTCTTCACCGGTGTACCCTACAAAATACATTTCAATATTGTATTCAAATTGACTCTGACTTACATACACTGTCACACTGCTTCTCGCACACAAATACATTCACACACAGACTCAAACACTGTTACATTCACACACACTGACACACACACCCTCTCACATACACTCACAACTTTCACATTCACTCACTCCCTCACACTCACTCACATCCTCACATTCATTCACACTCAGGTTTTCCATCAAACTGCCTGGACAGTGATCAGAAAGAGCAACTCTGGTTGATTTTCTCCCTTTCTAGCCACGAGACAAAGTACCCCGATTGGTGCTGGGATTGGGTATAGCTCTGGTCTGTTTGACTCTGAGGTACCACACTTCACACACAACACTCCCTTCCTCTGTCCTGCAACACTCACTGTCTCCGTCTGGGAACACTCACTCAATCCCTCCGTCCAGCAACACTCACTCCCTCCGTCCAGCAACACTCACTCCCTCCATTCAGCAGCACTCACTCCCTCCATCCAGCAACACTCACTCCCTCCATCCAGTGACACTCACTCCCTCCGTCCAGCTACACTCACTCCCTCCATTCAGCAACACTCACTCCCTCCATTCAGCAACACTCACTCCCTCCATCCAGCAACACTCACTCCCTCCATCCAGTGACACTCACTCCCTCCGTCCAGCAGCACTCACTCCCGGCAACACTCACTCCCTCCGTCCGGCAACACTCACTCCCTCCGTCCGGCAACACTCACTCCCGGCAACACTCACTCCCTCCGTCCGGCAACACTCACTCCCTCCGTCCGACAACACTCACTCCCTCCATCCAGTGACACTCACTCCCTCCGTCCAGCAACACTCACTCCCTCCATCCAGTGACACTCACTCCCTCCGTCCAGCAACACTCACTCCCGGCAACACTCACTCCCTCCGTCCGGCAACACTCACTCCCTCCGTCCAGCAACACTCACTCCCTCCATTCAGCAACACTCACTCCCTCCATCCAGCAACACTCACTCCCTCCATCCAGTGACACTCACTCCCTCCATCCAGCAACACTCACTCCCTCCGTCCAGCAGCACTCACTCCCGGCAACACTCACTCCCTCCGTCCGGCAACACTCACTCCCTCCGTCCGGCAACACTCACTCCCGGCAACACTCACTCCCTCCGTCCGGCAACACTCACTCCCTCCGTCCGACAACACTCACTCCCTCCATCCAGTGACACTCACTCCCTCCGTCCAGCAACACTCACTCCCTCCATCCAGTGACACTCACTCCCTCCGTCCAGCAACACTCACTCCCGGCAACACTCACTCCCTCCGTCCGGCAACACTCATTCCCTCCGTCCGGCAACACTCACTCCCTCCGTCCAGCGACACTCACTCCCGGCAACACTCACTCCCTCCGTCCGGCAACACTCACTCCCTCCGTCCGGCAACACTCACTCCCTCCGTCCGACAACACTCACTCCCTCCATCCAGTGACACTCACTCCCTCCGTCCAGCAACACTCACTCCCTCCATCCAGTGACACTCACTCCCTCCGTCCAGCAACACTCACTCCCGGCAACACTCACTCCCTCCGTCCGGCAACACTCATTCCCTCCGTCCGGCAACACTCACTCCCTCCGTCCAGCAACACTCACTCCCTCCGTCCAGCGACAGTCACTCCCGGCAACACTCACTCCCTCCGTCCGGCAACACTCACTCCCTCCGTCCGGCAACACTCACTCCCGGCAACACTCATTCCCTCCGTCCAGCAACACTCACTCCCTCCGTCCGACAACACTCACTCCCTCCATCCAGCAACATTCACTCCCTCCGTCCAGCAACACTCACTCCCTCCATCCAGTGACACTCACTCCCTCCGTCCAGCAACACTCACTCCCGGCAACACTCACTCCCTCCGTCCGGCAACACTCATTCCCTCCGTCTGGCAACACTCACTCCCTCCGTCCAGCAACACTCACTCCCTCCGTCCAGCGACACTCACTCCCTCCGTCCAGCGACACTCACTCCCTCCGTCCGGCGACACTCACTCCCTCCGTCCGATGACACTCACTCCCTCCGTCCAGCGACACTCACTCCCTCCGTCCAGCGACACTCACTCCCTCCGTCCAGCGACACTCACTCACCCCATCCAGCAATACTCACTTCCTCTGTCCTTCCTACACACTCTCCCTCATTTTGCAACCTACCTCTCCCTCATTTTTACAACACCGGTCCCCTACATCTTTCGAATACTCACCCCATTCATCCAGCAACAGTATAGCTGCAGGCCTAGGAATCATGAACTGACATCCGCAAGTTAAAATAAGGAAGATTCACCTCTCACTTTTGTCACAACATAATTCACAGGCGTACATTCACAGGCGTACATTCACAGGTGTACATTCTAACACACACTGTATATTAGAGAACAAAATGTTTTTCTAGTTTTTACATTAAGAGTTTTTCTTTCATTCTGGGGATGTGGGTGTCATGGACAAGATTGGCATTTATTGCCTATTCCTAGTTGCCCTGAGAAGGAAGTTGTGGGCTGCTTTGAACTGTTGTGTCCTTGTGATGATGAGGCTCCCCCAATGGGGTTAGAAGTGTCCCTTTAACTAATTGGTAGTAAAGTTTTAAGAAAATAAAGTTCTGCCAAATGTTTGCTGAAGATAACAGGCCCTTAAATCAGTCAGAAGTTTCCCACTGGGTTTTGGAGTCAGTGCAGAGCTCTGCATGTCCCAGAGAAACAGTGCACTGTGAGAACTGGCTGTACATGTCCCCAGAGAAACAGTGCACAGTGAGAACTGGCTGTACATGTCCCCAGAGAAACAGCGCACAGTGAGAACTGGCTGTACATGTCCCCAGAGAAACAGTGCACAGTGAGAACTGGCTGTACATGTCCCCAGAGAAACAGTGCACAGTGAGAACTGGCTGTTCATGTCCCCAGAGAAACAGTGCACAGTGAGAACTGGCTGTACGTGTCTCCAGAGAAACAGTGCACAGTGAGAACTGGCTGTACATGTCCCCAGAGAAACAGTGCACAGTGAGAACTGGCTGTACATGTCCCCAGAGAAACAGTGCACAGTGAGAACTGGCTGTACATGTCCCCAGAGAAACAGTGCACTGTGAGAACGGTCCCAAGGAAACAAGGGTGAAATATGATTTTGGCAGTCAGACAAAAGGGGATGACAGTGAATCAATTCCTGTTCTCGCACACACAGTCTGAATTTCCTGTGACTTCAAAGCAAAGCAGAGAGTGTGTAAAATGGCTAATTCACCAGCTGCATTGGTACCACCAACAAACACCAATTTCCCCTCGATAGACTGATAGGGTCATTCAACACTGACAAACGCTGCAACTTGCTACATCAGTGAATAAATACTTAACATCCCTCCAGTCAACAGCACGAGCCCAATGGGCATGCAATAACAGACATTGAGCATTCACCCTGTAGCAGGTACACAGAGAAGCCCGACAAAATCAGACACCCTAATCAAACCCAAAACTAATTTCAACAAAACCATTTTGCCATTCCCAATGATTTGAAAAAGAGGAGAGTGGTCATTGAGGATGTGCGCTTGTTGGTGTGTGAGCTCACTGCTCATGCTCCTTCACCTTTCATTTACGTGGCTGATGAATGTAGGAGTTGGTCTGATGTGGAGTTGCCAATTTCTCAACTCGTGGCTGGGGTTTGTGATGTGCGACTTGGGTAGCAGCTGGAGGGAAGTCCTTGTCACCCTGAGGGAACAGAGAGGGAGAAGCTTGGTTCAAACCAACAGCAACGAGATCAACAGCGCTGCCGGTGATTACACTAATTTTAGCAACCATCTTCACAAAATCGCTCCATTTTTGTCTGTTGAAAGCAAAAAAAAGTGATCTTGCAAACACATCATTAGCTCAAACTAAATTAGTTCACAGCTGCAGAGTCAAGACAGGTCAGTGTGTCAGTTTATAGAAATCTCACCTCAGAGCCAGATAACCGTGGTTTTAAATCCCAATGCAGTACTGAGGGAGTGCCGCACTGTCAGTGGGTCAGTACTGAGGGAGTGCCGCACTGTCAGTAGGTCAATACTGAAGGCATGCGGCACTGTCAGAGAGTCAGTACTGAAGGAGCACCGCACTGTCGGTGGGTCAGCACTGAGTGAGTGTAACACTGTCATAGGGTCAGCACTGAGGGAGTTTGCACTGTCAGAGGGTCAGTACTGAGGGAGTACTGCACTGTCAGTGGGTCAATACTGAAGGCATGCGGCACTGTCAGAGAGTCAGTACTGAAGGAGCACCGCACTGTCGGTGGGTCAGCACTGAGTGAGTGTAACACTGTCATAGGGTCAGCACTGAGGGAGTTTGCACTGTCAGAGGGTCAGTACTAAGGGAGCACTGCACTGTCAGTTGGTCAATACTGAGGGAGTGCGGCACTGTCAGTGGGTCAGTACCGAGGGAGTGCTGCACTGTCAGTGGGTCAGTACTGAGGGAATGCTGCACAGTCAGAGGGTCAGTACTGAGGGAGTACTGCACTGTCAGTGGGTCAATACTGAAGGCATGCGGCACTGTCAGAGAGTCAGTACTGAAGGAGCACCGCACTGTCGGTGGGTCAGCACTGAGTGAGTGTAACACTGTCATAGGGTCAGCACTGAGGGAGTTTGCACTGTCAGAGGGTCAGTACTAAGGGAGCACTGCACTGTCAGTTGGTCAATACTGAGGGAGTGCTGCACTGTCAGTGGTTCAGTACTGAGGGAGTGCTGCACTGTCAGTGGGTCAGTACTGAGGGAATGCTGCACTGTCAGTGGGTCAGTACTGAGGGAGTGCTGCACTGTCCAAGGGCCAGCACTGAGGGAATCCTGCACTGTCGGAGGGTCAGTACTGAGGGCACGCTGCACTTGTCGGAGGACCAGTAATGAGGCAGTGCTGCACTGTTGGAGGGTCAGTACTGAGGGCGCACTGCACTGTCGGAAGGTCGGTACTGAGGGAGTGCTGCACTGTCGGAGTGTCAGTCCTGATGGAGTGCTACACTGTCAGTGGGTCAGTACTGAGGGAGTGCTACACTGTCAGTGGGTCAGTACTGAGGGAGTGCTGCACTGTCAGTGGGTCAGTACTGAGGGAATGCTGCACTGTCAGTGGGTCAGTACTGAGGGAGTGCTGCACTGTCAGTGGGTCAGTACTGAGGGAATGCTGCACTGTCAGTGGGTCAGTACTGAGGGAGTGCTGCACTGTCGGAAGGTCGATTCTGAGGGAGTGCTGCACTGTCGAAGGGTAGGTACTGAGGGAGTGCCGCACTGTCAGAGGGTCAGTACTGAGGGAGTGCTGCACTGTCAGAGGGTCAGTACTGAGGGAGTGCTGCACTGTCAGAGGGTCAGTACTGAGGGAGTGCTGCACTGTCAGAGGGTCAGTACTGAGGGAGTGCTGCACTGTCAGAGGGTCAGTACTGAGGGAGTGCTGCACTGTCAGAGGGTCAGTACTGAGGGAGTGCTACACTGTCGGAGGGCCAGCATTGAGGGAGTGCTGCACTGTCAGAGGGTCAGTACTGAGGACGTGCTATACTGTCGAAGGGGCAGTACTGAGGAAGTGCTGGACTGTCATAGGGTCAGTACTGAGGGAGCACTGCACTGTCGGAGGGCCAGTACTGAAGGATTGCCGCACTGCTGGAGGGTCAGCACTGAGGGAGTACCGCACTGTCCGAGGTTCCGTAATGAGGGAGAGCTGCACTGTCAGTGGGTCAATACTGAGGGAGGGCTGCACTGTCAGAGGGTGAGTACTGAGGGGGTGCTGCACTGTCAGTGGGTCAGTACTGAGGGAGTGCTGCACTGTCAGACGGTCAGTACTGAGGGACTGCTGCACTGTCTGAGGGTCAGTATTGAGGGAGCACCGCACTGTTGCAGGGTCAGTACTGAGGGAGTGCTGCACTGTCAGTGGGTCAGTACTGAGGGAGTGCTGCACTGTCAGGGGGTCAGTACTGAGGGAGTGCTGCACTGTCAGGGGGTCAGTACTGAGGGAGTGCTGCACTGTCAGGGGGTCAGTACTGAGGGAGTGCTGCACTTTCGGAGAGTCAGTACTGAGGGTGTGCTGCACTGTCAGAGGGTCAGTACTGAGGGAGTGCTGCACTGTCAAAGGGTCTGTACTGAGGGGAGCACTGCACTGTTGCAGGGTCAGTACTGAGGGAGTGCTGCACTGTCTGAGGGTCAGTACTGAGAAAGTGCTGCGCTGTCAGAGGGTCAGCACTGAGGGAGTGCTACATTGTCAGAGGGTCAGTACTGAGGGAGTGCCGCAGTGAGGGAAGGTCAATACTGAGGGAGCGCTGCACTCTCGGAGGGTCAGTACTGGGGGAGCGCTGCATTGTCCAAGGGCCAGCACTGAGGGAATGTTGCACTGTTGGAGGGTCAGTACTGAGGGCGCGCTGCACTTGTCGGAGGGTCAGTACAGAGGGAGTGCTGCACTGTCGGAGGGTCAGTACTGAGGGAGTGCTGCACTGTCAGTGGGTCAGTACTGAGGGAGTGCTGCACTGTCAGTGGGTCAGTACTGAGGGAGTGCTGCACTGTCGAAGGGTATGTACTGAGGGAATGCTGCACTGTCGGAGGATCAGTACTGAGGGAGTGCTGCACTGTCAGTGGGTCAGTACTGAGGGAGTGCTGCACTGTCAGGAGGTCAGTACTGAGGGAGTGCTGCACTGTCAGAGGGTCAGTACTGAGGAAGTGCTGCACTGTTGAAGGGTAGGTACTGAGGGAGTGCTGCACTGTCAGTGGGTCAGTACTGAGGGAATGCTGCACTGTCAGTGGGTCAGTACTGAGGGAGTGCTGAGCTGTCAGTGGGGCAGTACTGAGGGAGTGCTGCACTGTCAGAGGGTCAGTACTGAGGGAGTGCTGCACTGTCAGAGGGTCAGTACTGAGGGAGTGCTACACTGTCAGTGGGTCAGTACTGAGGGAATGCTGCACTGTCGGATGGTCAATACTGAGGGAGTGCTACACTGTCGGAGGGCCAGTACTGAGGGAGTGCTACACTGTCGGAGGGCCAGTACTGAGGGAGTGCTGCACTGTCGGTGAGTCAGTACTGAGGGAGTGCTACACTGTCGGAGGGCCAGTACTGAGGGAGTTCTGCACTGTCAGAGGGTTAGTACTGAGGGAGTGCTACACTGTCGGAGAGCCAGTACTGAGGGAGTGCTGTACTGTCGGAAGGTCAGTACTGAGAGAGCGCTGCACTTATCGGAGGCTCAATACTGAGGGAGTGCTGCACTGTCTGTGGGTCTGTACTGAGGGAGTGCTGCACTGTCAGTGGGTCTGTACTGAGGGAACGCTGCACTGTCAGCGGGTCAGTACTGAGGGAGTGCTGCACTGTCGGAAGTCAATACTGAGGGAGTGCTGCACTCTCGGAGGGAAAGTACTGAGGGAGTGCTGCACTGTCAGAGGGTCACTACTGAGGGAGTGCCGCATTGTCAGAGGGTCGGTACTGAGGGAGTGCTGCACTGTCAGAGGGTCAGTACGGATGGAGTGCTGCACATGTCGGAGGCCCAGTACTGAGGGAGCGCTCCACTGTTGGAGGGTCAGTACTGAGGGAGTGCCGCACTTATCGGAGGGTCAGTACTGAGGGTTTGCTGCAATGTCGGAGGATCATTACTGAGGGAGTGCTGCACTGTCAAAGGGTAGGTACTCAGGGAATGCTGCACTCTCAGAGGGTCAGTACTGAAGGGGTGCTGCACTGTCAGTGGGACTGTACTGTGGGAGACCTGCACTGTCTGAGGGTCAGTATTGAGGGAGTGCTGCACTGTCAGATGGTCGGTACTGAGGGAGTGCTGCACTGTCAGAGGGTCAGTACTGAGGGAGTGCCGCATTGTCAGAGGGTCAGTACTGAGGGAGTGCTCCACTGTTGGAGGGTCAGTACTGAGGGAGTGCCGCACTTATCGGAGGGTCAGTACTGAGGGTTTGCTGCAATGTCGGAGGATCATTACTGAGGGAGTGCTGCACTGTCAAAGGGTAGGTACTCAGGGAATGCTGCACTCTCAGAGGGTCAGTACTGAAGGGGTGCTGCACTGTCAGTGGGACTGTACTGTGGGAGACCTGCACTGTCAGAGGGTCAGTATTGAGGGAGTGCTGCACTGTCAGAGGGTCAGTACTGAGGGAGTGCCGCATTGTCAGAGGGTCGGTACTGAGGGAGTGCTGCACTGTCAGATGGTCGGTACTGAGGGAGTGCTGCACTGTCAGAGGGTCAGTACTGAGGGAGTGCCGCACTGTCAGAGGGTCAGTACTGAGGGAGTGCTACACTGTCGGAGGGTCAGTACTGAGGGAGTGCTACACTGTCGGAGGGCCAGCATTGAGGGAGTGCTGCACTGTCAGTGGATCAATACTGAGGGAGTGCTGCACTGTCAGAGGGTCAGTACTGAGGGAGTGCTACACTGTCGGAGGGCCAGTACTGAGGATGTGCTGGACTGTCATAGGGTCAGTACTGAGGGAGCACTGCACTGTCAGAGGGCCAGTACTGAGGGAGTGCTGCACTGTGAGAGGGTCAGTTCTGAGGACGTGCTATACTGTCGAAGGGTCAGTACTGAGGGAGTGCTGGACTGTCATAGGGTCAGTACTAAAGGAGCACTGCACTGTCGGAGGGCCAGTACCGAAGGATTGCCGCACTGCAGGAATGTCAGCACTGAGGGAGTACCGCACTGTCCGAGGTTCAGTACTGAGGGAGTGCTGCACTGTCAGAGGGTCAGTTCTGAGGACGTGCTATACTGTCGGACGGTCAGTACAGAGGAATTGCACCACTGTCGGAGCGTCAATACTGAGGGAACGCTGCACTGTCAGCGGGTCAGTACTGAGGGAGTGCTGCACTGTCGGAAGTCAATACTGAGGGAGTGCTGCACTCTCGGAGGGAAAGTACTGAGGGAGTGCTGCACTGTCAGAGGGTCACTACTGAGGGAGTGCCGCATTGTCAGAGGGTCGGTACTGAGGGAGTGCTGCACTGTCAGAGGGTCAGTACGGATGGAGTGCTGCACATGTCGGAGGCCCAGTACTGAGGGAGCGCTCCACTGTTGGAGGGTCAGTACTGAGGGAGTGCCGCACTTATCGGAGGGTCAGTACTGAGGGTTTGCTGCAATGTCGGAGGATCATTACTGAGGGAGTGCTGCACTGTCAAAGGGTAGGTACTCAGGGAATGCTGCACTCTCAGAGGGTCAGTACTGAAGGGGTGCTGCACTGTCAGTGGGACTGTACTGTGGGAGACCTGCACTGTCTGAGGGTCAGTATTGAGGGAGTGCTGCACTGTCAGAGGGTCAGTACTGAGGGAGTGCCGCATTGTCAGAGGGTCGGTACTGAGGGAGTGCTGCACTGTCAGATGGTCGGTACTGAGGGAGTGCTGCACTGTCAGAGGGTCAGTACTGAGGGAGTGCCGCATTGTCAGAGGGTCAGTACTGAGGGAGTGCTCCACTGTTGGAGGGTCAGTACTGAGGGAGTGCCGCACTTATCGGAGGGTCAGTACTGAGGGTTTGCTGCAATGTCGGAGGATCATTACTGAGGGAGTGCTGCACTGTCAAAGGGTAGGTACTCAGGGAATGCTGCACTCTCAGAGGGTCAGTACTGAAGGGGTGCTGCACTGTCAGTGGGACTGTACTGTGGGAGACCTGCACTGTCAGAGGGTCAGTATTGAGGGAGTGCTGCACTGTCAGAGGGTCAGTACTGAGGGAATGCCGCATTGTCAGAGGGTCGGTACTGAGGGAGTGCTGCACTGTCAGATGGTCGGTACTGAGGGAGTGCTGCACTGTCAGAGGGTCAGTACTGAGGGAGTGCCGCATTGTCAGAGGGTCAGTACTGAGGGAGTGCTACACTGTCGGAGGGTCAGTACTGAGGGAGTGCTACACTGTCGGAGGGCCAGCATTGAGGGTGTGCTGCACTGTCAGTGGATCAATACTGAGGGAGTGCTGCACTGTCAGAGGGTCAGTACTGAGGGAGTGCTACACTGTCGGAGGGCCAGTACTGAGGATGTGCTGGACTGTCATAGGGTCAGTACTGAGGGAGCACTGCACTGTCGGAGGGCCAGTACTGAGGGAGTGCTGCACTGTGAGAGGGTCAGTTCTGAGGACGTGCTATACTGTCGAAGGGTCAGTACTGAGGGAGTGCTGGACTGTCATAGGGTCAGTACTAAGGGAGCACTGCACTGTCGGAGGGCCAGTACCGAAGGATTGCCGCACTGCAGGAATGTCAGCACTGAGGGAGTACCGCACTGTCCGAGGTTCAGTACTGAGGGAGTGCTGCACTGTCAGAGGGTCAGTTCTGAGGACGTGCTATACTGTCGGAGGGTCAGTACAGAGGAAGTGCACCACTGTCGGAGCGTCAATACTGAGGGAGTGCTGCACTGTCAGAGGGTCAATACTGAGGGAGTACTGCACTGTTTGAGAGTCAGTACTGAGGGAGTGCCGCACTGCCGGAGGGACAGCACTGAGGGAGGGCTGCACTGTCAGAGGGTAAGTACTGAGGGAGTGCTGCACTGTCTGAGAGTCAGTACTAAGGGAGTGCCGCACTGCCGGAGGGACAGCACTGAGGGAGCGCCGCACTGTCAGAGGGTAAGTACTGAGGGAGTGCTGCACTGTCTGAGAGTCAGTACTGAGGGAGTGCCGCACTGCCGGAGGGACAGCACTGAGGGAGCGCAGCACTGTCTGAGGGTCAGTATTGAGGGAGTGCTGCACTGCCGGAGGGACAGCACTGAGGGAGCGCCGCACTGTCAGAGGGTAAGTACTGAGGGAGTGCTGCACTGTCTGAGAGTCAGTACTGAGGGAGTGCCGCACTGCCGGAGGGACAGTACTGAGGGAGCGCAGCACTGTCTGAGGGTCAGTATTGAGGGAGCGCTGCACTGTTGCAGGGTCAGTACTGAGGGAGTGCTGCAGATGAAATGTTAAATTGATTTACAATCTGCAGAAATTCATTCTGAGCCGTGAAAGAGATTTTCCTCTTCATCCAGTTTGGATTTGATCCCATTTCTCACATATGGACAGCTGGCTGGAGCTGGCTGCAATCAGACAATTAGCAATGAGTGATTCATGTTTGGAAGCAGCAGACACTTACCCTGGTGAGAGCCCCGGAGATAAGGATTGTTTGCTTGGATGGGCTGAAATGAAAAGAACCAATGGATTAGCAGAAAGAGAGAACTTGGATTTCTATAGAACCCTTCGCACCTTCAGACGCTCTCATAGTGCTTTACAGCCAAAGAAGAACCTTTGGAGGTGTAGCCACTGTTATTTGTAGTTAAACACGACAATTAGCAGCAAGCAACACTGAGGGAAAGTGAGAGAGATAGAGAGAGAGACCCCATGTTCTGTGACTCAGTGACCAACTTTAAGAATATAGGTCACTGAGCCACAAGCTGCCACAATCTGATTAAAGTAAATATACTCCTGGTTTCTTGGGGTCTTTGCTCCAGAAATTCTGATTGAAAATTCGGTTAATATCTGGGTAAGTTATTCACTGATAATGAACCCTGCACCCTGAACCCTTTGAACCCTGAACCTTGTGCCCTGCATCCTGCATTTCCACCCTTAGCAGGGCAGGTGGTCCCTTGAAGTCACTTCCAGTATCGAGCGGCAGCGAGTTACCTTCCAGTTTCTCCAACCAACTCATTGGCCAATCATTACTGCCGAAGGTTTGCAGCTGTAGGTTGGCGGATGATGGTATATTCTCAAGGATGGAGGGGCCATGATACACCAAGGTCAGAAATCCACAACAAAATTACTGGCTCTGTTCCTCTGTCGCTTGGATTCTGTTTGTGAGGCTTGTGGAGGAAGAATATTGAAGGCACATGGTGGAACCTTAGTAATCTCACCCTGAATCGCAGTTCAAAGGGACACAGGTACAAACTGGGAAAAGATGATGAGAGGAAAATACCTCAGTGAGTAACATCCAGAATGGACCCGGAGTGAGCGACACCGGGAATGGACCTGGAGTGAGCGACACCGGGAATGGACCTGGAGTGAGTGACACCGGGAATGGACCTGGAGTGAGTGACACCGGGAATGGACCTGGAGTGAGCGACACCGGGAATAGACCTGGAGTGAGTGACACCGGGAATGGACCCGGAGTGAGTGACACCGGGAATGGACCTGGAGTGAGTGACACCGGGAATAGACCCGGACTGAGTGACACCAGGAATGGACCTGGAGTGAGTGACGCGGGGAATAGACCCGGACTGAGTGACACTGGGAATAGACCCGGACTGAGTGACACCAGGAATGGACCTGGAGTGAGTGACACCGGGAATGGACCCTGAGTGAGTGACACCAGGAATGGACCCGGAGTGAGTGACACCGGGAATGGACCCGGAGTGAGTGACACCGGGAATGGACCCAGAGTGAGTGACACCGGGAATGGACCCGGAGTGAGTGACACCGGAAATGGACCCGGACTGAGTGACACTGGGAATGGATCTGGAGTGAGTGACACCGGGAATGGACCTGGAGTGAGCAACACCGGGAATAGACCTGGAGTGAGTGACACCGGGAATGGACCCGGACTGAGTGACACTGGGAATGGACCCGGAGTGAGTGATACCGGGAATGGACCCGGAGTGAGTGACGCGGGGAATAGACCCGGACTGAGTGACACTGGGAACGGACCCGGAGTGAGTGACACCGGGAATGGACCCGGAGTGAGTGACACCGGGAATGGACCTGGAGTGAGTGACACTGGGAATGGACCCTGAGTGAGTGACACCAGGAATGGACCCGGAGTGAGTGACACCGGGAATGGACCTGGAGTGAGTGACACCGGGAATGGACCTGGAGTGAGCGACACTGGGAATAGACCTGGAGTGAGGGACACCGGGAATGGACCCGGAGTGAGTGACACCGGGAATGGACCCGGAGTGAGTGACACCAGGAATGGACCTGGAGTGAGTGACACTGGGAATGGACCCTGAGTGAGTGACTCCGGGAATGGACCCGGAGTGAGTGACACCGGGAATGGACCCGGAGTGAGTGACACCGGGAATGGACCCAGAGTGAGTGACACCAGGAATGGACCCGGAGTGAGTGACACCGGGAATGGACCCTGACTGAGTGACACTGGGAATAGACCCGGAGTGAGTGACACCGGGAATGGACCTGGAGTGAGCGATACCGGGAATAGACCCGGACTGAGTGACACTGGGAATAGACCCGGAGTGAGTGACACTGGGAATAGATCCGGAGTGAGTGACACCGGGAATGGACCCGGACTGAGTGACATCGGGAATGGACCTGGAGTGAGTGACACCGGGAATGGCTCCAGACTGAGTGACACCGGGAATAGACCCGGACTGAGTGACACCGGGAATGGACCTGGAGTGAGTGACACCGGGAATGGACCTGGAGTGAGCGACACTGGGAATAGACCTGGAGTGAGGGACACCGGGAATGGACCCGGAGTGAGTGACACCGGGAATGGACCCGGAGTGAGTGACACCAGGAATGGACCTGGAGTGAGTGACACTGGGAATGGACCCTGAGTGAGTGACTCCGGGAATGGACCCGGAGTGAGTGACACCGGGAATGGACCCGGAGTGAGTGACACCGGGAATGGACCCAGAGTGAGTGACACCAGGAATGGACCCGGAGTGAGTGACACCGGGAATGGACCCAGACTGAGTGACACTGGGAATAGACCCGGAGTGAGTGACACCGGGAATGGACCTGGAGTGAGCGATACCGGGAATAGACCCGGACTGAGTGACACTGGGAATAGACCCGGAGTGAGTGACACTGGGAATAGATCCGGAGTGAGTGACACCGGGAATGGACCCGGACTGAGTGACATCGGGAATGGACCTGGAGTGAGTGACACCGGGAATGGCTCCAGACTGAGTGACACCGGGAATAGACCCGGACTGAGTGACACCGGGAATGGACCTGGAGTGAGTGACACCGGGAATGGACCTGGAGTGAGCGACACTGGGAATAGACCTGGAGTGAGGGACACCGGGAATGGACCCGGAGTGAGTGACACCGGGAATGGACCCGGAGTGAGTGACACCAGGAATGGACCTGGAGTGAGTGACACTGGGAATGGACCCTGAGTGAGTGACTCCGGGAATGGACCCGGAGTGAGTGACACCGGGAATGGACCCGGAGTGAGTGACACCGGGAATGGACCCAGAGTGAGTGACACCAGGAATGGACCCGGAGTGAGTGACACCGGGAATGGACCCAGACTGAGTGACACTGGGAATAGACCCGGAGTGAGTGACACCGGGAATGGACCTGGAGTGAGCGATACCGGGAATAGACCCGGACTGAGTGACACTGGGAATAGACCCGGAGTGAGTGACACTGGGAATAGATCCGGAGTGAGTGACACCGGGAATGGACCCGGACTGAGTGACATCGGGAATGGACCTGGAGTGAGTGACACCGGGAATGGCTCCAGACTGAGTGACACCGGGAATAGACCCGGACTGAGTGACACTGGGAATGGACCCGGGGTGAGTGACACCGGGAATAGACCCGGACTGAGTGACTCTGGGAATAGATCCGGAGTGAGTGACATCGGGAATGGACCCGGACTGAGTGACATCGGGAATGGACCTGGAGTGAGTGACACAGGGAATAGACCCGGACTGAGTGACACTGGGAATAGACCTGGAGTGAGTGACACCGGGAATGGACCCGGACTGAGTGACACCGGGAATGGACCCGGACTGAGTGACACTGGGAATGGACCCGGGGTGAGTGACACCGGGAATAGACCCGGACTGAGTGACTCTGGGAATAGATCCGGAGTGAGTGACACCGGGAATGGACCCGGACTGAGTGACACCGGGAATAGACCCGGACTGAGTGACACTGGGAATGGACCCGGGGTGAGTGACACCGGGAATAGACCCGGACTGAGTGACTCTGGGAATAGATCCGGAGTGAGTGACACCGGGAATGGACCCGGACTGAGTGACATCGGGAATGGACCTGGAGTGAGTGACACAGGGAATGGCTCCAGACTGAGTGACACTGGGAATAGACCCGGAGTGAGTGACACCGGGAATAGACCCGGACTGAGTGACACTGGGAATAGACCTGGAGTGAGTGACACCGGGAATGGACCCGGACTGAGTGACACCGGGAATGGACCCCGAGTGCCTAACACCAGGAATGGACCCGGAGTGAGTGACACCGGGAATGGACCCCGAGTGAGTGACACCTGGAAATGGACCCTGAATGAGTAACATCCAGAATGCACCTGGAGTGAGTGACACCCGGAATGAACCAGGAGTGAGTGACATCAGGAATGGACCTCGAGCAGGAATGGAGCAAAACAGATGAAGGGAGTTGCTAGGCAATCTAGATAGAGCTGCCTGTGTTAAAAACTCTCTCTGAAATTCTCTTTGATCAAATGTTTAGACCATTGACCTTTGCTAAACGCTCCTTCTTGGTGGAATTCTGGGATTAACCTCTGCCTCAGGCTGGTTGCTCTATGTTTGAATCACTGAATAAATTTGTGCTGCTGGGTGAAACTTTGGAAGGGACCTAACATCATGCAGTGAGAATCAGTGCCTTCAGGAGAGGACTTGGCTCAGTGCAGTGGTGGGGGTCTTGGCTCAGTGCAGTGGTGGGGGTCTTGGCTCAGTGCAGTGGTGGGGGTCTTGCTGGACACAGTTGGCATCTTACCCTCAGGTGTAGGGGGAGGGGGGGTGGTGTGGAACAGCCACAGGTACCATGGTGAGATTAACAATTCCTGAGTAAGACCCAGATCTTCTTGCAAAGCAAATAATACTTCCCCGAAGGGTCTTGAGAAGCGCGCTCTGGATTGTGTCTCAGATATTACCACATCTTTCAGAACATTCATCTTAGACCACAGCTGAGGCCACACCTCCTGCTTTCCTGTAAATTGTCTGTCTGCTGGGTACACACTGACCCACTAGTGAAAGCGTAAACTGTGATAACCTTCACTTAGTGCAACGCTTGTGGTATCAGATGAATGTCAATAAACCACCAGCTCTAATAGCTCATCCCCCAGGCAGACAACTCCCCATGATACAGAACAGCAAATATGAATAGCAGCCCCTGGAGATTTTACAGTGAACAGCACAGTAAGGAGTTGAATCATTTGTTTCCACTGGCTGTGTTTCTATCAATTCACTCTTTCTCGGGATATGAGCTTTACTAATGAGACCAGCATTTATTACCCATCCCTAATTGCCCCTTGAGAAGGTGGTGGTGAGCTGCCTTCTTGAATCGCTGCAGTCCCTGTGGTGTAGGTACACCCACAGTGCTGTTAGGGAGGGAATGGATTCTGTCACATGTTCTGACACTGAGACACACATGGGACTGTACAACTGGTGTACAACTGGATTCCAGCTCTACATTCCCATCTCGCCCACATACCCACCTTCCCAAACCCCCTGCGCCACATACATCCTGTTCCTCCACCACCACCCCCCGCCCCCCCACCCCACCCACCCACCCAACCACCCCCAACCCTTGCCCGTAAAGCAGGCTGAGTGTTTTCTAGCTGAGGGGAACTGGGAGCTGACAGGGGGCTCCGTGTAATCCAGCGGTGTCACAACCAGGGACCAGGGCATCAGCGTCCGCTCTCGAGGGCCCAGGGACCCTTTGCAAAAAAGGCCAATTTCCACAGGGAGAGAGGAAGGGGATTGTGGGGTGGGGTGGGGGGGGTGGGGGTGGGGGGGTGGGGTGGGGTGGGGGGGTGGGTGTGGGGGTGGGTGGGGGTGGGGTTGGGTGGGGGGGTGGTGGTGTGGGGGTGGGGGGGGGGGGTGGTGTGGGGTGGGGTGGGGTGGGGGTGGGGTGGGGGGGTGGGTGTGGGGGTGGGGGGGTGGGTGTGGGTGTGGGGGGGGTGGTGGGGGTGGGGTGGGGGGTGGGGGTGGGGTGGGGGGGGTGGGGGTGGGGTGGAGGTGGGGTGGGGGGGGGGGGGGGGGGGGTGGGGTGGGGGTGGGGGTGGGGGTGGGGTGGGGTGGGGTGGGGGTGGGGTGGGTGGAGTGGGG
>NC_054489.1:3934519-3942019 GCF_017639515.1 Carcharodon carcharias | reverse complement strand
GGATGGAGAGGGAGGCGAAGGTGTGGAGGGGAAGGGAGAGGAGGGTGAGGAAGGGGAGGAGGATGGAGGGGGAGGGTTGGAAAGGGAGGGGGTGGAAGGGAGGAGTAGAGAGGGAGGGGGATGGGGTGGAGAGGAAAGTAGCTGGAGGGGAAGAAAGGGGTGGAGGGGGAAGAGTGGATGAGGGGGAGGGGTGGAGTGGAAAGGAGAGGGGAGGGAGGTGTTGGAGAGAGAGGGGGTAGAGAGGGTGGGGGGGAGGAGGAAGGAGTGGAGGGGGAAAGGGAGGGATGGAGGGGCTGAGGGGCTCAAGTGAGGGAGGTGGTTGAGGGGGAGGAGGTGGAAGGGAGAGGCTGCAGAGGGTATTTGGCTGTTAATAGCCTCTCAGTCTTGCCTGGCTCTGGCCCACACCCAGGTTCATACAGCTTCCAGCTGGGATCACCAGGTAGAGAGGGAGGATCAGGCACATGGGCAGGGATAGGACTCAGTTTAGCATTAGTGTTAAGGTCAGGGTCAGGGTTAGAGTCAGGGTCAGGGTTAGGGTTAGGGTTATGGTTATGGTTAGGGTTCCCAGTCCTGTTGCTGGGCTGAATGAGTCAATGCTGCGGAGTTTCTGAACCCTGGCCAGTCCTCACCTGCTGCTCTCTAATTCCTTGCTGCTTTTATCTTTCTCCTGGACTGCAGCATCTCCAGTGTTGTGAAGCTTTCGGACAATTCTCATGACTCCTGCTCTGACTGGGAGCAAACAACAATCAGTGTAAGACAGAGGAACAACGGAAGCTGGTGTTGTAATTTTGTCTAAGAGGTTTATGATCTCTATCTCCATGGCTGAGATTTTAAATTGCAAACTGGGGTTGTTCCCCTCCTGCACCTGTGTAAAAGCTGGAGCGAGTCCAACTTCAACGTACCAGTTTACCATCAGGTGGGCACCGAAATCAGCAATAAAAACAGAAGGTGCTGGAAAACCTCAGCAGGTGTGGAGTGTCTGTGGAGTAAGAAACAGGGTTAACGCTCCAGACCTTCTGAGTATTTCCAGCATTTTCTGTTTATATTTCAGATTTCCAACATCCACGGTGTTGTGACTTATTTTACTGAAATCAGCAGCCCGCCCACTATTTTTTTTAAATTAACAGGTGAGTGAGCTTGTTAACCAGCCACTTGTCCTGAATATGACACTGCCCACTCCATAATGCAGTTGGCATGGACACGCGGGCGATAGGTGAAAAAGCAGGAAGGAAAGGGGAGTATATCCTTTAAGGGGTGCTCTGTGTGCATTGGGCGCAACCCCTCAAGTTGATACACCCTCTTTGTGCCTCCTCACCTGGTCTCCAAAACCCACACCCTCACATTCTCTGTCATGTATCCTTCACTTTCATGTTGTATACACTGAGCCGCCCCTTAACTGCATTAGTGCTCTCAGTATCAGCCGCTCCCTGTGGCCAGGAGTTCCACATTCTCACTACTATCTGATTAAAGATATTCCTCCCAAATTCTTTCTTTGATCTTTCTGTAATTGGCTTCTATTTATTGCCCTGTCTTCCGGGCTCTTCCCTGCAAGTGAAAACATTTTCTCCGCCTCCACTTCCTCGAACGTCTCCATTGCTTGAAAGCTCTCATTCATTCCGATCTTCTCTCAGTTTTCTCTGAAAGAAGCTCCAGGCTGCTTAATCTCTCCTGATAGTTTCATCCTCCGTTCTGCTAACATAGGTTACAGTAATTCTCTATTGTAAACAAACACTGCAAATTCCATTCTCTGTTTGCAGTTTGCACTCTTTTCATATACATTCAGACAGGCCTTGGTTCAGCCTGTACTATCAGAGCTCCACCTGCCTGACAAGCTGAACAGCTTTTCCACCACCTGTTGTGGTAACTTTTAGAAGAAAATTGTGATAATTTGTCAAATATCAGAAGGAAAATTTTGTCTTGCCTGTGTGAAAGTCTGGGTAGATTTGTGGTGGGGGTGGGGGGTGTTGGGGGGGGGGTGTGTGGTTTCAGCTTTTTTACAGGGTGCAGTCACCAATCCAGTGACCCAGTTCCTTAACCCTAACCCTCAGATCTCCAGCCTGTTCAGCTAAACTCAACTGGGCAGCAAGCTCCTGCCTTAAGAGTGAGAAGCGGTGCGTCCGATTGATGAAACAGGTTGTCCCGTGTAAATGAAAACAGAAAATTCTGGAAACACTCGGCCGGTTTGGCAGAGTTAGGGCAGGATTTTTAGGCCGACGTGCAGGCTCGATCGGCGGGTTCGAGAGCAGCTGGAGAACAGGCCACCGCCTGTGATCGGCCCCCGGCTGGCTGGTTAATGCAGTGAAGCGGGCGCTGAAATGCTCAGCATTACCTGGGTGTGGGCAGGAGGAGGGTGGGTGCTGATTTAAGCGTGGGCATGGAATGAAACCCCGGAAGGCAGAGAGCTGCCTCAGGGAGCTGAAGGATTTAAAACCAATGGATAAATTTTTTTAAATCCGGAAAAGACATCCATGCATCATAATCAGTCACCTGAACATTTACATGATGAAAATTCTGTCCGTATGTTTTTACTTCATAACGGAAACCTCATCCCACCCTTGGATGAGGTTTCATTAAAAATACAAAGTCCACCTGGCAGATTCACCCATCCACCAACTGTAAAGACCACAAAGATTTGGGGGCAATTGGAACTTTAGCAACTTTAATTGTCTTCTTAATAATCGGCAGGTGTGCTTCCCATCCTCGTCTGCACCTGTCGACTGAAATATCGCAGACGCGCAGGATGACATCTGGACGCTCGCCCGACATCATCTCATGTGATTTCGTGCCCGATTGCGCCCACATGCCAACCTAAAAAATCTGCCCCTAAAGTTTCCGCTCTGTGATCTTTCATCAGAATGATATCGTTCTGGGTCTTTGGCTGATTGGCGAATCAGCCAGGTTCCCCCCAATAACAGATCAACTTTGGCAATTGAAAGGACCTCCTGCATACCAAATGGACAACGCAACTGATTAAAACCACCAGGGTTTTAATAACCCTTATTACAAAACTCACAACAAGTTTGAAAAGTGCTTGATGTTGACTGTCCCTTAGTTTCACTCTCCCGGGTCAGTCAAACAACTACAGTTTACATTGAAGCTATCCTGGGGCAGGCAGGATTGGCAATCAGAGGGAGTGGGTAACAACAAGAACTTGGATTTGTCTAGCACCTTTAATAACAACACCTGTACTTAGATAATTCCTTTCTCATAGTAAAACATCCCAGGGATCTTCACTGGAGCAATTATCAAATAAAGCCTGACACTGAGCCCCCATAAGCAGATATTAGGACAGGTAACCAAAAACTTGGTCAAAGATTAAGTAGCATCTTAAAGGAGATAAGAAGGTGGAGAAGTTTAGGGAGGGAATTCCAGAGTTTAGGGATTTAGCAGTTGAAGGAATGGCCACCAATGGTGGAGAGATTAAAATCAGGGACATTCAGTGATTAGCCACTGGTCACCTTTCTCCGTTGGAGAGAGATACTTGGTTATTTAGCTTGAGGGGGGAGTGCTCCACATCAAACATGGGCCTTGGAATGCTAGGGTTGCTCAGGAGGCCAGGATTGAAAGATAATGTTGTGATATTACTGTTCAGATATTAGCACGTGTAAATGTTGAGAATTAGCAGTAAAGGAACAATGAAGATTGTGATGAAACAACAAGCAAAGGTAAAGGGTCTAACTTGTTTTTAACATTTCAAGTTTTCTTTAGTGGTTTGAGGGTCTCAGTTTCAATGCTTCCTGTTTGTCTGGGTTTCTTGCTGTAATGTCAGAGATTGTTTCAGTTTCTCTCAGCACGATCTGAATACAAACAAAACTGCTCCAGCTCAGGGAAACTGGAATCTCCCGAGAATCCAAGCTCTATAAATACACCAGCTCTGCAGCAACTGAAGGATGAAAAGGCAGATTAACTTTTTAAATTGGAACCATCATCACAACAATGCACTCGTTGCCAATCTATAGGTTAAAGGCTCCTTTCTTCAAATGCAGTCTTTGAGTGTTGAGGTGGAACATTTGGATGAGTCACAGATTTAGATAACTCCTTTCTCGTAGTAAAATATCCCAGGGATCTTCATCCTGAACCCACGTTAAACAGGCAGGTTAAACCCTGTTTTAGCTCCATCTCACGATCCTAAAACATTCAACTTTTACAAAGCTTCACCGCTTCTTGCAGCTCTCCTCGAAACGAGTCTCAGTTTCTCAGGGTTCTACATAACTCTTATCCTTCAATCTCAGTGGATATCTTCTGCCCTCTCTTTCTCCAAGTCTTTGACCTCTCACTAAAGGCAGCTATAAACAGACACACTGTTCAAACTGCCTGCTAACCAATGATTGTACAGGTTTAACACAATCTCTTTTTGCACTCTTTGTGTCTATTCACTAAACCCACTTTTATCAACTTGCCCTGTCACCTGAGAAATGATAACTATCAGGGAAGAGTGAACAGACTGGGGCATGTTTAGTGTGGGGTGATAGAGGGGTCTTCAAGAAAAGGTTTGACAGAGTAGACTTAGAGAAGATGTTTCCACTTGTGGGCAAGTCCAGAACTAGAGACCATGAATAAAAGATTGTCACTAATAAATCCAATCGGGAATTCAGTAAAAAAAACTTTTTCACCGTGCGAGTAGTGAGAATGTGGAACTCACTCCCACAGGGAGTGTTGAAGTGAATGGTATAGACACATTTAAGGAGAAGCTGGATAAACACATGAGGCAGAAAGGAATAGAGTGATATGTTGATGGGCTGAGATGAAGAGAGGGGGAAGGCAGCTCATATGAAGCAGAAACACCAGCAAGAGCCAGGTGGGCCGAATGGCCTGTTTCTGGGCTTTAAATTGCAACATAATTGAAGATTTGTGGATCTCAAACATTGCAGTCTCTGCTGATCTAGTGTTTTTAAAGTTTGTCCATTTAATGCCCATTTCTTTGCCTCTAATTCTTCCTCCTCAAATGTATCACCTCACATTTCTCTATTAACTTTCATCCAACATCTATCTCCCAGTCCACTAACCTGTCCGTGTTCTCCTGAAATCACTTACAATCCATTCCACACCTTACCACGCCTCCAGTGGCCGTGATACCCGTGAGTTGAGGTATTGAACCCCTCTCCCCCAAAGCGCAGGCTATTTCTCAATGTTGAGAGGGTGGTTATTTCCTGAGCTCTGGAGGCAACATTCATTCCAAAGCAAACACTGATCACCATTCTGCCATTGGCTAGCTTCCTATTGCTGCGTTTGGTGCTAGGGTTCTGGTGAGGGTCCCGTGAGCCTTTACACATTCTGTGTTACCCCAGGAAAGAATCCTTAAACTCGTAAAACCAGCGGACCCAACCTGGAGTTGGAGGACAGTGAAAATGCACAGGACCAGCTGAGAAAGGTCTCCTTCAACCTCCCCCGTGCCACCAAGCCGTTGGACAAGACCCTCTGCCTCATTTTCAAAGCCTGGGGTGAAAAGTGAAGTACCGAAGGAGATCAGATTGAAGGAAAGCAGGAAACACTGCCCGACTGGCTGCTCAGTTTAGGTTTTAACAATGGGCGGGATTTTCCGTAGCCACTGGGGTTGGGTGCGTCCGGAGGCATGACCGAACAATATGGCGGGAAGGCCAGAAACCGGTTTCACGACGCCATGAAACCAGTTTGCGATCAACCGCTCAGCCAGTCGATGGGGGGCCACGTTTCCTGCCATCAGAATGTTGGGAACCTCATTGTAATACGTCGCCCTATCATTATAAGGCCAGCCTGCTGGAATCACCGCCCCATCCCCCACCACTGGAATCACCGACCCATCCCCCACCACTGGAATCACCACCCCATCCCCCACCACTGGAATCACCACCCCATCCCCCACCACTGGAATCCCCCACCACTGGAATCACCGCCGCATCCACCACCACTGGAATCACCATCCCATCCCCCACCACTGGAATCACTGCCCCATCCCCCACCACTGGAATCACCACCCCATCCACCACCACTGGAATCACCGCCCCATCCCCCACCACTGGAATCACCGCCCCATCCACCACCACTGGAATCACCACCCCATCCACCACCACTGGAATCACCGCCCCATCCCCCAGCACTGGAATCACCGCCCCATCCACCACCACTGAAATCACCACCCCATCCCTCACCACTGGAATCACCACCCCATTCCCCACCACTGGAATCACCGCCCCATCCCCCACCACTGGAATCACCGCTCCATCCACCACCACTGGAATTACCGCCCCATCCCCCAGCACTGGAATCACCACCCCATCCACCACCACTGGAATCACCGCCCCACCCCCCACCACTGGAATCACCACCCCATTCCCCACCACTGGAATCACCACCCCATCCCCCACCACTGGAATCACCACCCCATCCCCCACCACTGGAATCACTGCCCCACCCCCCACCACAGGAATCACCGCCCCATCCCCCACCACTGGAATCACCGCCCCATCCACCACCACTGGAATCACTACCCCACCCCCCACCACTGGAATCACTGCCCCATCCCCCACCACTGGAATCACCGCCCCACCCCCCACCACTGGAATCACCGCCCATGACAGCAGGAAAACACGTCTTGACAACTGTGACGGGCAGAAGTCAGGTCTTATCGCCAGGGCCTTGCTCACATTGCGGACACCCGAGGAGCAGAAGATGCTGGAGACCGACAGCAATGGGTATCCGGAGGAGCGTCCATGCCCTGCTGGCTGGATTCTCACGGACCTGGCTCTGCTGTGAAGCAGCTCATAGGAGTTGGAAAGTCACCATTGATGCTCACAATGGATGATGGTCGAGGGGGTGGGAGAGGAAGGTCTAGAATCGGCTGGGAAAGGAAGAGGTGTTGGGCGGGGTGAGGTTGGGAAGGGGGGAGCAAAGTTGCCACGGGTGGGGTGGGGGGAGGTTGGTGAGGGGAATGAAGTGTCTGGGGGCTGAGGTTGGGGAGGGGAGTAAAGGTGTTGGGGGGAGGTTGGAAGAAGGTGGAGGGAGTATCGGGGAGGAGGGGGTAATGGGGGAGAAGACAGCAACTGGGGAGGTAAGTGTAAGTGAGGGTGGAAGGTGTAAGGGAAGGAATTTGGAGGCCGAAAGGAGTGCAGAGGGGGAGGGAGTCTAGGGGGAGGAAGGAGCGTGGAGAAGGGAGGGAGTCAAGGGTGGAGGAAGAAGTAAGGGTGTCTGGAGGAGTCAGGGAGGGACAAGGAGTAAGCGGCAGGGGTCCTGTGGGGGGCGCAGGGGGGAAGGACTAAGGGGTGGAGAGTTTGGGGGGAGGAGGAGTTTCAGTGGGGAAAGGGTTCGGGGGGGGAAGGAGTTCCAAGGGGGGGAGGGATCTGGAGGGGGGATGTCCAGGTGAATGTACAAGGGGTGGGGGCTCTGATGAGTGCAGGCTGCCTCCTAGGGAGCCGTGGTATGAGGAAATGATGAGAACGATCGAGCACAGAGTGAGGTAGGAGGGTGAGGGTTCGACAGTATCGGCAGAAGGGACAGCGAGGGCGGTGGGTGGGGACCAGGAGG
>NC_054489.1:3872019-3932019 GCF_017639515.1 Carcharodon carcharias | reverse complement strand
TGCTGACCTCACTGTTGCTGTAGGCAGGATCCATGTCCTCACTGGTTAACGCAATGCCACAGTCCTCAAAGTGAGTGAGGGGCCTAATGTGGGCCACTCCAACCCCCCCCCCGCCTGGGACCTCTCCCTGCTGCTGTGAACAGGCCTCAACTGTATGGGAACAGATGGAGAGAGTGTGAGCAGGACACATGGCGCCGAGGGGAATGTCTGTGTGGTGAGTGGGGCCATGGATGGGATGAGGACACCAGCTCGAGAGGGAATCAGCCTCTTGGAGATGTGAGGGTGTGTGTGTGTGAGTTAGTGGTGTTGTCCCTTGAGATGTGAGATCCCTGTGGATGTGGGATGGGTTTGTGAGCGTGTGAGCTGAGAGGGATGAGAAAAGTGACTTACCCTGGTGGAACGGAGGAGATCATGAGATCATTCATCCTTTCTCAGCACTGGGGGGCTGTCCTCTTTTGCAGGGTGTTGGTGCTGACCACTGCTGTCACCACCTCCCTTGCTGGATTGGTCACCTTGCTGGTCTTTGCCCAGAGCAGGGGTAGAGGACATCGTGCCGGCCTGCACTGCTCGGGGGACATGTCACTAATCCGAGTGGGGGGGTGGGGGGGTGGGGGTGCTGCGGTCTTTTTGCCTTTTGGAGCCATCCTGTCTTCCCTGCAGCAGGTTCTGGGCAGGAAGCACTGAGAGGGGCACGAGCGACTGTACTTTCAATGTGGCGCCCGGCGTGATGAAGGGGCGAGGTGATGGTGTGGCGGGTGAATGAGTATCTGCCCGCAATGGAAATGGCCTGTTTCCCAGGAATGCATAATTAATGCGGTGGGATTGGGACGATATTGGCGTGGGAAAGCTGCCATTGCGGCCGGTGGGTGAAACCTCACTCCTCCCCAGCCGCTACCAGACTGAGCGCAAACCTGGGAAGATTCCACCTGCAGTGGAGAATGTAAAGTGGGAGGAGAAAATATCGAGGCTGGAGTTAGTTTCATGTTGAAATCCAGGGAGAGAACGAGTTTGTAAAAGAAGCTGTTACTTGCTGAGAATTAGAGAAAGTCTTTATGATGGAAGATCTGAAAAGGACAGAAAAGGAACAGTTGGGTCTCCATCACACCTTTCACAATGCCAGGTCACCCCAAAACACTTTACAGATACTTGTGAGAACTGGAAAGTGTGAGAGCCCAATGAATACGAGTGTTTCAGGCCATTGCTAAGTTTATCGGACAGCTCTGGCGATGGCCTAACACTGGGCTGTGGCTACTGTGAGCCCAAGATCTGTTTGGGGCCCCATTGCCAGATTGGCTGTCCCAGCCAGGACATTGGGACAGGGATCGGGCCTGCTTTCCTAGGGTGATGTTCCTAGGCCTAGCAACCTCGGGTCGATGTGGAGGCAGGAGGGACGGGAGCGAAGACCTGAGGAGGGCTGCCAGGCTCCAGCCTCGCAACTGCACCCCCATCCACCCCCAGCCCCTCCCACTGTCCCCCCCACCCACCCCCCCTCTCCGGAGCTCATCAGAGGCAAGCAGCCTGAGATTGATGCTTTGCCAGTGATGCTCCTGATGGGTGACAAACAGCAATTCAATCACATTATTTAAATAAGGAACGAGGTCCACAATAAAATTGTGGGCTTCACTGGTTGAGCCAGCATTTAGTGCCCATCCCTAGTTGCCCCTTGAGAAGGTGATGGTGAGCTGCCTTCTTGAGCCGCTGCAGTCCATGTGGTGTAGGTACACCCACAGTGCTGTTAGGGAGGGAGTTCCAGGATTTTGACCCAGCGACAGTGAAGGAACGGCGATATATTTCCAAGTCAGGATGGTGAGTGGTTTGGAGGGGAACTTCCAGGTGGGGCTCTTAGTGAATACTTGCAGTGCATCATGTAGATGGTACACACTGCTGCCAATGTGTGTCAGTGGTGCAGGGAGTGAATGTTTGTAGATGGGGTGTCAATCAAGTGGGCTGCTTTGCCCTGAAAGACATTGAGCTTCTTGAGTGTTGTGGGAGCTGCACTCATCCAGGCAAATGGGGAATATTCCATCACACTCCTGACTTGTGCCTTGTAGACCACCATGGACAGGGTTTGGGGAGTCAGGATTCCTAGCCTCTGACCTGCTCTTGTAGCCACAGTATTTATATATCTAGTCCAGCTCAGTTTCTGGTCAATGGTAACCCCCAGGATGTTGATAGTGGGGGATTCAGTGATGGTAATGCCATTGAACCTCAAGGGGAAATGGTTGGATTCTCTCTTGTTGGAGTTAAGATTATCAAAAACAACATGAATTTTTAAAGACAGCACATTATGTTGAAATATTGAGGCAGCTCACCAACACCTTCTCAAGGGCAATTAGGGATGGACAATAAATGCTGGCCCAGCCAGCGATGCCCACATCCCACATGGGAGCATAGGAGAAGGAGGAGACCATTCAGCCACTCCAACCTGTTCCACCATTCAATTAGATTGTGGCTGATCTGCATTTGAATTCCATCCACTGACCTTGGTCCCCTTTCGCTTAGTCACCTTCCCCAACAAATGGCTCTCAATCTCTGTTTCGAAATGATCCCCAGCTTTGGTAGCTTTTTGGGGGAGAGAGTTCCAGATTTCCACTCCCATTTGAGCTAAGAAATGCTTCCTGACATCACCCCTGAATCTCTTGGCTCAAAAGTGAAGGTTCTGCCTCCTTGTTCTGGGATTCCCCCACTTCCAGTGGAAATAGTTTCTCTCTATCGACCCTATCACTTCCTTTAATCAAATTAAATAGCTCAAATAAATCATCCCATAATCCCCCATTCTCAAGGAAACCCCAGCCTAGTCTATGCAACCTCATCATTTTGTTCCTTTAGTCTCAATGTCATGGGGAACCTGGGCTGCGCCCCCTCCAAAGCCAACATCTCCCTTCCTGAGGTGCTCTGTCCAGGGCTGAACACAGTTACTGCAGATGTGGCAACTCTGACTGAGATTCCTGCAGCTGAAGCTCACTTCCTTCCCTTTATATTCCATTTTACTGGTGTGTGGGAAGGGGTAACACCAGTGAGAAGGTTGGTACACACTGGGGCAGGACAGGGGGCTGCATCATGCAGCCTGTTCCCAGCATCACCTCTGGTTTTCAGACCTGGATGCAAGAGCATTGAGAGTTTCTCCATGAGGAGGAGAGAGGGAGGAGGGGGGAATGAATCACCTCAACCTCCTGTTCCCCCAACTGACCCTGTCCTAAGCTCACGCATTCTGGAGAAACACTGCAAGTACAGCCACACCTGCAGCTGCCCCCTCCCCACTGCCCCCTTCCCCCCTCCCCCAGCAAACACCTGGGGCTAAAATGCCTGCTGAATCCCTTACTGTGGCTCCTAGTCAACAGTACCTTCCAAACCCATGACCACTACCACCTAGAAGGACAAGGCAGCAGACAAGGGAACACCACCACCAGGAAGTTCCCCTCCAAGTCACGCACCATCCTGACTTGGAAATATATCGCTGTTCCTTCACTGTTGCTGGGTCAAAATCCTGGAACTCCCTCCCTAACAGCACGGTGGGTGTACCTACACCACATGGACTGCAGCGGTTCAAGAAGGCAGCTCACCACCACCTTCTCAAGGGGTAACTAGGGGTGGGCAATAAATGCTGGCCCAGCCAGCAAAGACCACATCCTGTGAAGGACCAAAAAAAAGTCAAACCTAGGAATAAGCCCATTGTAAGAGGCAGGTGCCCTGCTACAGCAACAGGTTCCTGGAATCAACTCTGCTTGTTTAAACACTGCATCACTCCACACACCCTCACACTTTACCACATCAAATACAAAATAGCGACTGTGACTGTGTACAAAAGCAGCCCTCCCACTGCCCACAGTGAGTGAAGCTTCCAACCTGCTGCTGGGTGTCCAGCTCTCGTCTCCAGCTTCTTAGGAGCGCTTTGGGAGGACATTACACAGCCTGCAGAGGGACAGGAGACACAGTTAGAGAGAGAGGGGGGGAGGGGGGGTGCAGTGTGGGGGGTGGAGGATGGAACTGAACCCCACAGATGGAGAGAGAAAGAAAGAGAGAGAGGGAGATCTGGAGCTCCACTCAATCCAGAATAAAAACAAAACCATCCGACCACAGGGAGATTCCAAACTGCCTCGTGACACAGGGGGAGAGAAAACTCTGCAAAGCTACCTTTCCCAAGGCCGGGGTGGGGGTGGTGGGGGGGTGGACGGGGCCATTGCAGGTGGGGAGACACCTTTAAAGACCCCTCAGCTTCAGGGTCACTGAGTTGCTTTAACTGCAGCTCCCTGCTAGATTTCCTAATGAGGATGGGAAACAAAGAGTTTAATAACTTGGGCTGGTCGGATGAGCTCATTGCCTGGCAGGATGTTGGAGGTGTAATATCCGTGAGAGGAATCTGTCGTTTGCTTTCAGCCTGAGTGGGAGCTGAATTCTGAATCCCACAGGAGAGCTCCTGCAGGATCCTCTCAGTTATTAATGTGAACAACAGATAGCTGGAATTGCCGCTGTCTCCCAGCACAATCGTGATGACACAAGGACAGAACAGGCTGGGACTCTTTTCTTTTCTCTTGAACAAAGAAGTTTGAGGAGGGACTGAGAGCTGTCTTTAAGACCGTTAAAGGGTTTAATAGGGTGGATATAAAGAAGATGTTTCTACTTATGAGGGACATCCAGACTAGGCACCATAAATATGATAGTCACTAACTGAATCCAACAGCAGATTCAGGAGAAATGTCTTTATGCAGAGCGTGGTGAGAATGAAAGGAGTTTTGGTTGGAATTGCTCATGGAATAAAAGGGACAAGCACAACCTGGGTATAAAATTGGCCGAAAAACAGGAAGCAGGGGGTAATGGTCAATGGATATTTTTTTGGGCTGGAGGAAGGTTTGTAGTGGAGTTTCCCACGGGTTGGTATTGGGACCCTTGCTTTTTCTGATATATATATATTAATGGTCTAGATCTTCGTGTGCAGGGGATAATTTCAAAGTTTGCGGATGATACAAAACTTGGAAGCATTGTAAACTGTGAGGTGGACAGTATAGAACTTCAAAAGAACATAGACAAGTTGGTGCAGTGGGCAGATAGATGGCAGATGAAGTTCAATGTGGAGAAGTGTGAGGTGATGCATTTTGGTGGGAAGAACATGAGCAAATAATATAAAATAAGGGGTGAAATTTTGAAGGGGGTGCAGGAGCAGAAAGACTTGGGTGTATATGTGCATAGATCATTGAAGGTGGCAGGACAGGTGGAGAGAGCAGTTAATAAAGCATATGGTATCCTGGGCTTTATTAATAGGGGCATTGAGTGCAAGAGCAGGGAGGTTATGCTGAATTTATATTAGACACTCATTAGACTACAGCTGGGGTATTGTATACAGTTCTGGGCGCCACATTATAGGAAGGATGTGACACATTGGAGAGAGTGCAGAAGAGGTTTACAAGAATGGTTCCAGGGATGATAACCTTCAGTTACAAAGATAGATCGGAGAGGTTGGGACTGTTCTCCTTGGAGTGAAGAAGCCTAAGAGGAGATTTGATAGAGATGTTCATAATCATGAGGGGGCTGGACAGAGTAGATAAGGAGAAGCTGTTCCCGCTCGTAAGAGGATCAAGAACGAGAGGCCACAGATCTAAAGTGATTTGCAAAAAAAGGAAATGTGACAGGAGAAAAAACTTTTTCACACAACGAGTGGTTCGGGTCTGGAATGCACTGCCTGGAATTGTGGAGGCAGGTTCGACTGAAGCATTCAAGAGGCCATTAGATGATTATTTGAATAGAAACAATGTGCAGGGAAATGGGGAAAAGGCAGGGCAATGGCACTAGGTCATAACGCTCGTTTGGAGAGCTGGTGCAGACACGATGGGCCGAATGGCCTCCTTTTGTGCGGTAAAGATTTTGTGAAATGTTTGGATAGGGGAAGATGGATATGGAGATTTTGGGCTGATTCCTGCTGGTATGTAATGATCCACACACAGGAACAGGGCTCGAGATTCACTCTGGGGTGGGAATGAGCCCAGGTGCCAGAGGATTCTAAAGGTGACCTACAAAGGTAGAGAAACTCCCTCTCTCTTTTCCTCTCTCTTCCCCTCTCTCTCTCTGTTTCTCTCATCCCTCTTTCTCCCTCTCTCTCTTTGCCCTCTCTCTCCCTCTTTCTCTCTGTCTCTCTCCTCTCCTGCCTCTCCCCCCCACCGTCTCTCACCTCCCTCTTTCTTTCCTCTCTCCCTCTCTGTCTCTCCTCTATCCGTCTCTCTCTCTCTCTCTCTCTCTCTGTGGATCTTAACTATTTTTCTATTTGATCTGATGCATCCCAGTCACAAATCTCGGTGCCCACTACCGCCTTCCCAAGAATGAAGTGAGGGGTGAATTCACAGGAAGCGGAGCTGGAGAGAGGTGGGGCAGGCGGAGGAGGCCGATGAGGGACTTGAAGGATGAGTGACCTGGGGGATCTGAGGGACCGTGTGGCTGTGTGTGGATAGCAGATGCTCCGAGGTTGGAGATGTTTAGAGGGAGTTTGGGAGGGTATTGGGTTAAACTTTACTCCTGTTTACTGTCACTGGGAGGTGGTGCCAGGTGAAGAAAAACTAACTTGTTCTGGTAAAGGTCCCAGTGAAGCGGCCCTCAGGAGGGCAAGTCTGACCTTGTGGTTCTTAAAGTGATGAAGCGGGTGTGTGAGGGTTTTGTACAAATTAGTAATAAACAGAATAAGTGATAACACAGCTGTCAGCATTTGTTAGGCAAACAGCCAGCTAGTGTTTCTTAAATTAGCTCCTCATATGAACATGAAGAGGCCATTCAGCCTTTTGAACCTGTTCCACCATTCAATCAGATCATGGCTGATCTGTATTTTAACTCTATCAACCCACCTTAGTTCCATATCCCTTAATACCTCTTAATACCACTTAATGTCCAATAATGCCGCCAATACTCTCAATATACCCATTAATACCTTTAATACCAACAAAAATGTATTGACCTCAGTCTGGAATGATCCGAATAAGTCCCAAGATCAAGAGATTTTTTTTTGCGGGAAGGCAAGAGAGTTCCAGATTTCCATCCCACTTTTGTGTGACATGAACCCTGAATGACCTGACTCGAACTATAAGATTCTGCTGCTGTGTTCTGGATTTCCCCTCCACTCCTCCCCAGCCCCTCTAACCACCGCCACCCCCCTGCAGAGGATATAGTTTCCGAAATGCTGCAGATTTCCAACAGTGTGTGATTTGGGTTCAGATCACCAGGAGAGCTGGGGGGTTTTTCTCTTCAGTCCTGAGAAACGACAGGGCAGTGGTTTTATTTTCTCTTCTGTCTTGGTCCCGTTGCTCTCTCAGTTTCACTGACTCAAAATGTTAAAACACAGGGCTTTTGATTTTGAAGTTTAACCTGTTGCTTTACTTTCTGCAAAGTTTCAGGTTTGACTCCTGCCCAAAAGCGGGACAAAAAAAAGCAGCAAAAGAGGGTTTAGTAACCTACCAGCCCGATCATGGTGGAATCAAATCACATATTCCCATTCTCAGCTCACTCACATAGTCCTGGGGCTGTTGCTCTAGATCCAGGCTCCATGCAGGGTTCCTGAATCACTCCTCAGTCGGTACACTCCTGAATGAATGGCTTTGACAGGGTAAATGAGGAGAAACTTTCCAGTGGAGGGTGGATCGGTAACCAGATGGACATAGGTGGAAGAGAATTGGCAAAAGGACCAGAGGGGGTGATGAAAAAAATGTTACCCAGTGAGAGCTGCTGCAATAGAATGCATTGCCTGAAAGGGCGATAGAACCAGATTCAGTAATGACTTTCAGAAAGACAATTGGAAGAGTGCTTGAAAAGGAATGCTTTGTGGACAGCCCCACTACAGCTCTAATGGGCTGAATGTCTCCTTCTGTGTTCTAAGATTCTAATAGTGAATCATTGTAACCCCATATTGATACTGAGGGCCGAATTTCCATTCCCAAGTCAGGAAAATTCCCAACTCCGCAAGCCTAACGCAGGAGAAACTGCCCCAGAAGGTCAGCCTTTCATTCCAGGGCTGGAGGTGGGGAGGGGGTGGGTGGGAGGGGGAGGGTAGTGATAACTGGAGTCCGTCCCGCTCCCCCTCAGAAAGAGTTCAGAAGCAGCCAGAGGGGTCATTTAAAAAGCCTACCTCAGTGCCCTGGGACTCTGCCCTAGTTGTAGAAAAGTCAAAAACAACCCTCACCCCTCATCCCCAAGACCCTCCCCATGCACCATCCATGCCAACCCATTCCAACTCATGCTCCCCACCGGCCACCCTTTACTCTTACACCCTCCACGCCAATTCACCCAGTATCTGCCATGGGCAGACCTCAGGAGCCACAGTGAGATGAAATAAAACAAAGTTCTAAGTCAGGGCTTCCCAAGCTAGGTTGTGGAGTCACGAGCTCTGAGGCAACAATGGTTGCCATGGGGCTCAGGCTGATTTCTGACAACTGCAAGGCCCCTTTAAATCCTCACTGCCCCTCAGAAAGCACGAGGAGTGTCAGCCAAAAAGATAATTGCTGGCTACTTTGTCTGAAGAAGTATCGCGATCAGCCTGAAGCCTCGATATAAGTAGTGAACCTGCCGAAGATTTTTTTGAGGGCAATAGAATAGTGCGCCATATTCAAAATATTAAATATAAATAGTGTACAGTATTTGCAAATGACCCAAACATTCCTGAAGACAAAGGCTGGGAAGGAACACATCTTTCCCAGTGCCATACCCATTGTGAGACAGTAGGGAGCTTTCATTATCCTGGTGTTCTTGGGAAAGAAACCTGTGAACTGTTTCTTTATGTGCTCTTCAAGCTGGCAGCAGTGCTAATGAAATGACTTGCCCAGTAGTGACTGCTGGTGCCCTCTGGGATAAGGCAGAGTTGGCACAACAATTGAAGCTTTCCCCTTCCCTTGCCCTTACTCAACAACCAAAGCTTTTCACCCCACCACTTCCACCATAACCCCCCCACTCCTACCCCCACCCCCACTCAACAGCTCTCGTACCACCAAACTTTCTTTCTGGGGTCACATAAAATCTGAGACACTAACATGGGGTCACATGGGGAAAAGGTTTGGGAAGCACTGTTCTAAGTATCTATTACAGACTTCACTGTATCTCATTGATAAAAGCCCATTCAATACATTTAAATTCCTTCAAGTACTTAATCCCTTATAAAAAACAAACAATTGTGTATATAGTCCTAAATCAAAGACAGCTAACCTCTTTAAAAACACTTGGAGCTGTCAGTCAAACTGTGAACTTACAGACCTGCACTGTGATAGTGATAGGTTGTAGAAGCAATTAAGCAGTAATAATGTGATAATGGTAGCACTCAGGATCATGTCAACAAACATTTTGTGAAATTCCAAGCACTGATTTTTTTCAACTGCAGGCTAGTTGTTTTTGCTTTCAAAATATAAAGGGCAGGAGATTTAATAGTTTGACAGTTCTACAGAGCTTATCCAGTTTTTACGCACATTCATGTCTACCCTTAAAAATCCCAAAGGGGTACCTGACCTCTCCTAAAGGGATACCTTGCCTCTCCAAAGAATTCTGGTAGTATCAGACCTTTCCTCAAATTTCTAAAGTCGATGAGTCATCTTTCTGAAATTGCTTCTGTTTGAAGGCAGATGCATTTTTAAATGTGCTGTTGCCTCCGTGAATTGCGAATAGGCAAAATACACCACCACCACCCCCAGATGACAATGGTAGGTGCCGGATTTGGGGGTGGGTCTGTCTGATTTCCTGGCTTCTGGCAACCCAATTGTCTTGAGGCTGGAGACCTTCCGACTTTATGAAAATTCAGGTCTGAGTGAATGCAGTCTGTGGAGCTCAGTGAATGTCCACTACACAATATGATAAGACAGGGTCTGGCCAAAGTGGACTGGGAGCAGCTACTTATAGCAAAGTCTATCATCAGACTTTCATCAGACCAGTGCGTGTCATTCAAGAAAGAAATAGTGAGAGTTCAGGGCTAACATGTTCCCATAAAGGTGAAGGGTAGGACCAACAAGTCCAGGGAACCCTGGATGTCACGGGATATAGAGGATTGAATAAGGAAAAAAAAGGAGGCTTATGGCAGATACAGAAGGCTGAAAACAACAGAGGCCCTAGAGGAGTATAGAACATATGGGGGGGTACTTAAAGAAGTAGTTAGGAGAGCGAAAAGGGGGCATGAAAAAACACTGGCGGACAGATTAAAGGAAAATCCCAAGGCATTTTATAAATATGTTAACGTTGAGAGGATAACCAGGGAAGGAGTAGGGCCCATTAGGGACTGAAGTGGTAATCTGTGTGTGAAACCGGAGGACGAAGGTGAGGTTTTAAATGATTACTTTTCATCTGTGTTGACTATGGAGAAGGACGATGTAGGTGTAGAATTCGGGGAGGGGACTGTGATATACTTAAACAAATTAGCATTGAAAGGGAAGAGGTATTAAAGGCTTTAGTGGGTTTAGAAGTGGATAAATCCGTAGGCCCAGGTTGCTATGTGAGGCAAGGGAGGAGATTTCAGGGGCTCTGATACTAATTTTCAAATCCTCTCTGGCCACAGGAGAGACACCAGAGGACAGCGAATGTGGTATCATTATTCAAGAAGGGTAGTAGGGATAAATCAGGTAATTACTGGCCAGTGAGTCTAACATCAGTGGTAGGGAAATTATTGGAAAAATTCTGAAGGACAGGATTAACCTCCACTTGGAGGGGTAGGGATTAATCACGGATAGTCAGCATGGCTTTGTCAGGGGGAGATCATGTCTAAAATTTGATTTAGTTTTTTAAGGAGGTGACTAGTTGTGTAGATGAGGGTAGTGCAGTTGATGTAGTCCACATGGACTTCAGTAAGGCTTTTGACAAAGTCCCGCATAGGAGACTGGTTAAGAAGGTCAGAGCTCATGGGTTCCAGGGCAATTTGGCAAATTGGATCCAAAATTGGCTTATTGGCAGGAGACAGAGGGTGATGGTCGAAGGTTGTTTTTGCGATTGGAAGCCTGTGATGAGTGGTGTACCCCAGGGATCGATGCTGGGACCCTTGCTGTTTGTTGTGTACATGAATGATTTAGATGTGAATATAGGAGATATGATCAGTAAATTCGCAGATGACACAAAAATTGGTGGTGTCATAAATAGTGAGGAAGAAAGCCTTAGATTACAGGACGATATAGATGGGTGGGTAAGATGGGCAGAGCAGTGGCAAATGGAATTTAATCCTGAGAAGTGTGAGGTGATGCATTTTGGGAGGACTAACACGGCAAGGGAATACACAATGAATGGTAGGACCTCAGGAAGTACAGACAAACAGAGGGACCTTGGTATTCATGTCCCTAGATCCCTGTAGGCAGCAGCATAGGTAGATAAGGTAGTTAAGAAGGCATAAGGGTTACTCATAGTCATAGAGTCATAGAGATCTACACCATAGAAAAAGGCCCTTTGGCCCATCGAGTCTGCACCAGCCAAATACGTACCTAACTATTCTAATCCCATTTTCCAGCACTAGGCCCATAGCCCTGTATGCCAAGGCATCGCAAGTGACCATCGAAATACTTCTTAAATGTTATGAGGGTTTCTGCCTCCACCACCCTTTCAGGCAGTGAGTTCCAGATTCCCACCACCCTCTGGGTGAAAAAATTCCCCCTCACGTCCTCTCTAAACCTCCTGCCCCTTACCTTAAATCTATGCCCCCTGGTTGTTGATCACTCCACCAATGGGAAAAGTTCCTTCCTGTCTACCCTATCTATGGCCCTCATAATTTTATACACCTCAATAATGTCCCCCCTCAATCTCCTCTGCTCCAGGGAATATAACCCTGCCTTTATTACTTGCCTTTATTAGCCAAGGCATAGGATATAAGAGCAGGGATGTTATGTTGGAGCTGTATAAAATGCTAATTAGGCCTCAGCTGGAGTACTGTGTGCAGTTCTGGTCGCCACACTATAGGAAAGATGTGATTGCACTGGAGAGGGTGCAGAGGAGATTCACCAGGATGTTGCCTGGGCTGGAGCATTTCAGTTGTGAAGAGAGACTGGATAGGCTTAGGGTTATTTTCCTTAGAGCAGAGAAAGCTGAGGGGGGATCCTGATAGAGGTTTACACAATTATGAGGAGCATAGATAGGGTAGATAGGAAGAAACTTTTCCCCTTAGCAGAGGTGTCAATAACCAGGGGGCGTCGATTTAAGGTTAGGGGCAGAAGGTTTAGAGGGGATTTGAGGATGGGTTTTTTCACCCAGAGGGTGGTTGGAATCTGGAACACACGGCCTGAGGAGGTGGTAGAGGCAGGAACCCTCACAACATTTAGGAAGTATTTAGATGAGCACTTGAAACACCAGAGCATACAGGACTATGGGCCAAGTGCTGGAAAGTGGGATTAGAATAGATAGGTGCTTGATGACTGGCACGGACACAATGGGCATAAGGGCCTGTTTCTGTGCTGTATAACTCTATGGCAACTTTATTGTAATTTGGGAAGTGTTTGGGTTCCTGATGCTTCCCAGGAGTTATGTGCTTCATCTCACAGATGTCGTGCAACATCCATTAAGAGTGGGAATTGTCGGTGCTGGTTAGATGCTGGTGCTGATGATCTCAGAGTGTAGACTGCAGAAGTTAAACAGTTTGAAAGGGGCAAGTCCCATCTGTAGGCAGCGTGTGGCCCTCTCTTCTCTCACCCTCTTCCTTCCCTGTCTATTCCCTGTCTATTATTAAATCTTCCTTTCTCTCTTCTGCACCCAAATCTCTGGGCATTTTTTTAATGGTCCTATGGTATTTCTACAGATTCCTGAATGTAAACACAGATATGAGTAACACTGCATTGCAGAATATTAAGGTGTATTCTCATTAGAGTTGTTTTTCAATCCTGAGACAGCCTTGGTTGCAAAACTGAATTGCCACAGAGTCTAGTGTCACTGAGCAATCGGATTTAGTGTAACGCATTCCTGGGATAACTCGGAGCGTAAACCTCTGAGGATCCTCTGGAATGTGAATTATGTCCCTGTGAATCTGGGTGTGGAAATGTTTTCAACATATGTGGTGCTGCATGAGGACCACAGCTGTCAACAAAGCTGCCTCAATTCTCTCATGTGCAAATCAGTGAAAATCCTGCATTGCATTTAAAAGAACACAAGCAATAGGAGCAGGAGTAAACCATTCAGCCCATCGAGCCTGCTCCACTATTCAATACCATCATGGCTGATCTTGGGCTTCAACGCAATTTTCCTGCCCGCTTCCCATAACCCTTAAATCGCTGAGAGACATTCAGTCCCAAAGCACTTTACCTGGCGTTTGTGCATTCACCCTACACTCAATAATAAAACATCACGTTTTCTCAAACCAAGTCACTCCAATTTGTCATTCCTTCCCGCCCTTCAACTGAATTATAAGAGCCATTACAGGAAGGAAAGAGGCCATTTGGCCTGTCGAATCAATGCCAGCTTTCTGTAGAGCACCCAGCAGCCCCACTCCCCTGCTCTACCCCCCCCCACCCCCCCCGCAGCCCTGCAAGAAAAGCCCAAGCAAGTTTATTTCCCTCGAGAGGCCATCCGATTTCCTTTTCAAATCATTCACTGCCTCTGCTTCCACCGCCCTCTGCAATTTTGAGTTAATTCTCCAGTCTTCCCATTTTGCCTCTTTGATGATCAATTCCACTCCTCAGTTTGCAGCTTTATTGTAACTGTGGCTCCAGGATGTTCTCCTTTGGTATTTTCAGATGACATGACCGGCTTCTCCAGTTCCAGATTGTGGCCCAGGATTTGAAAGGATTGCTGAGCAAGCCCACCCAGAAGTGGCTTTGAAGAGATCGAGATCCAGGGATTAGATTTGAGGAAAGGTCAAAGAAATGGGTTTAGTTTCTTTGGATGTAATTGGAGTTTTGGGGTTCTGCCGGGCATTCACACTATCGGTCTAGGTACACTGTTCAGTTCGGGCAAGGTATTGGGAGTGAAATCAATGACAAGCAGAACTCACAACACCCGTAACATTCTCATGAACTAAATAATAAGAAAAGGACATTGAGGCCGTCAGTGTGAATACAGTCGACATAAGGTGTAGAGAAAGGAGTGAGGGATATGGAGAGAAGGTGGACAGATGGGGTTGAGAATGAGGACCATGTGTACGGGTTTTTTGAGCGCTCAGGTTCTGTGTTAGTTGCCCAGCTGAGGAAATTTTTACGATTGCACATTAAACTTTTCCAGGGAGACAGGCTGACTGGGGCCTAGACTGGTACATACCCCACCCACAGGGTGGAGTTTCCGTTTAGTTTCAATCTGTTGACCAGGATTATAGGATCACAGAGTGGTTGCAGCACAGGTTATTAGCAGGTTGACCCCTTTGAGACTCTGTCAGTTATTCAAGGAAGGAAGCCTGTTGTTGAAGTGTTGGACACATCTTTCCATGGGCTATTTCTGACTGCGAGGATTGCTGGTTATATTTTGCGTGGAATGTAAAATAACATTGAATCTTGGGTGTGGTATCAGCTGTAATATAATCGGAATGATCAGGTCATTGAGGTTTGGATGAGCTCAGCTTGAAGGTTTTTGTTAGAGCTTCAAACAATTACTCACTTGATTCATGTGTCACATAAGCCCAATCCCCTGTCGTGTTGACGCAGACTGTTTCCACTGACACCAGGGGGCAGAATTTTACATCAGACGGGTGGGCGTGTGCCTGACCCGATCGGGTGTAAATTAACGTGTGGAGATGCTGGGTGAGCGCATGTTGTCATCGCGCACTCACGCGATATTTCACTGGGCTGGCGTGAGCGGGTGTCGGAGCCGCACTCCCCATTGAGTAAGAGGCTGCTTAAGGCCCTTAAAAAGCCAATCGATGCCGATCTTTCATTGCCCATGTGACAATTTCAAAAACCTGATCCACAGGCGGGATACAAAGGGTCAGCAGCATTGCCAGTGTCAGTAGTGGGGAGTTTGGTACATAGTTTGCTGCTGGTTGCTTATTGGTATGAGGCAGCTTCATCTCTGTTCGGGGCTTCATTGTTAACATTTCCAGGCTTCATTTCAGGACTCATTGGTGTCTCCAAGGACCCCGGAGAATTCAAACCTGTGGACCCTCCCAGGTATCAGACAGCCTTCCCTTACCCTGGGAATGGGGGTTGTGGTCTCCGCTGGAGGCACCTCCTCTGAGGAGGGAGAGAGGGACAGAGGGGAGAGGAGGTCAGGTTATTGTCACATTGAAATCATTATGACATTCCTGTCACTGGTGTTGATGTCCACACCAGCAGACATACAAACTAAACATAAATGGACAGAAAATCACCCGTGAAAATCAGCTCGTGATTATGGTGCCTTAAACTTACCTTTTTGAGTGCTGGGTCTTGTTGGACCACCGCCCCCTGCTGGCAGAGGCATTGGAGGCAGCTGCTGACTCTGGTGTCCTGTTGGCCTCGTTGACCTTGGCACTCGTCCTCTGGCCAGTGGAGTCTGTGTCAGCCCCACCTGGGAGGGAGCGGCCAGTGCCAAGGCTGGCATCTCCCCAGTCATTGCAGCCTCATCAGATGCCACAGTCACTGACAGAGGGGCAGAGGAGCTGCTGCCGTCATCCAGAGCGCCCTGAGAGGAGCCACAGAGATGACCGGCAGCTCATGGCCAATGTGAGGTTGCTCTGGGTCTCCCTGCTCACCATTGATGGATGGGGACCCAGCTGGGATACTGGACGCTTCATCCATTTCCCACACTGGCACTGACCAGCTGAGCTCAGGGCCTGTGTGAGGGCTGCAGGTCCGAGCACAACCCCAGGAACCCCTGATTCTGTCCCTGGAGCTGCCTCTCCATGAGAGTCTCCACTCTCTCAATGGAGGGGGCAGTGCACTCGGCCATGAGGGTCAACGCAATGCTTACGCGGCGCATGGACTCCTCCACAATGGAGACAATGGCACACACACCCTCATGGATCTCCACCAGATCCTCCTGCACATTCCGCTGGACATCCAGCATCTTCCGCCTAATGGACGACTCCAGAGGCTCATCATCTGCCTTCGACTGAGCATTGTCCTGGTCCCCAGCAGCCCTCTGACTGCCGGTGCCCTGGGCACTCTCTGCCTCCACCTGCACCTCAAGTGAGTGTGAAGTGCCCTCTAGACGCCGATTTAATGCCCATCGAGGTGCTGTTATCCTGTCCTATTTGTGTGGAAACAACACCACTCCTGCCCACGGCCCACCCTGGGCTCTTGATATTTATCAGGTTTCTATCAGATTGTATCAATTAACACTTTTCTGCATTGAATTTCATCCATCACGTGCCTACTCATTCCATCAGCGCGTCTGTATCCTCCTGAAGCACTAACACCCTCACTCTTTACTACACTTTGTGTCATCTACAGATTTCAAAATTGTGCTCCTGTTCCTCCATGTTCAAGTCTGATATATATTAAAAACCAGAAGTGACCTTGGTACTGAGTCCAGGGGAAGTCTACAGTAACCCTTCTCCGATCCAAAAAACATCCATTTACCACAACTCTTCATTATTTACCCCTTCGTCAATTTTGTATCCATGCTGCTGTTACCCCTTTTAACACACAGGCCAGAGTGCGAGCCTGACCTGAACGAGTGTAAAATGACACATGATGATGTCAGGCGAGCATCCCAACGTCATCACACACTCACGCGATATTTCGGTCGGTGGGCGCGCGCTCCTGCAGAGGTTCCCCCGTGCTGTCGACCCATTGGTTTACACAGATCATGTGATCTTACAATACGGGATTATTCTTAAAAATACAGTCGTACATTTCCAAAAACTATAATTACTACAAGAAAGGAGATTGGATAAATACTTAAAGGAGGAAACCCAGCGGGAAATGGAGAAGGAGTGAGACTAACAGGTTTGTTCTTCAAAAGAGCCAACACAGCCTTCATGAGACAAATAGCCTCCCTCTTTGCTACACGATTCTATGGAGAGCGATGTGGGAGCGTTTATGTCCATATGGGAGGGCAGTACATCCAGAATGAAACACAACACCCTGAATAGCGGCTAACCAGAGTGCTATGTACCTATAGCATAAGTTCCTCTCCTTTGTATTGCAGTCCCTTGAGTCTCAGTTTCACATCTCATCCAAAGACAGCACTTCTGACAGTGTTGTACTCCCTCGGTACTGCACTTCAGGTGTCAGCCTGGATTATGTGCTCCAGTGTCTGGAGTGGGCCTTGAGCCCCCAACAATCTGATGAAGGCCAGAGTGTTACCCAGTGAGCCAGGACTGTCACCAAAATAGGCAGTGTTCAAAACACAGGAGAGTGTAACCAAGGTCTGCTCATCCCTCCAACATATTTCAGTTCCTGCCGCCTGTTAGAACCTGTGGACACCTTCAGGCATTGGGTGTCAACCTGTGAGACTTCTTTCTCTTGATTTTGGAGGGATCATCATGGTTTGTCTGGCAGACTGACAGAAGTAGCTGCATGAAATCTCATGGCCATGATTCAGCAGCAACCTCTGTGTCCGATTATTACAATCCTGACACATACTTTCACTCCTCATCAGTGCAGTCTTCAACCCTCAAACTTCACACTGATTGAGCACTTCAGACGTGCAGGGTCAACAAGCAGGATGGAGAAAAAAATCTGACGGGGGGGCTTGCTGCTGGACCTGTGAATGAATGATGGAAATTACAAGGGTGCTGCTGCAGGGTGAGAAATTGAGGGATAGTTCCAGAGAGCAGAAACATCGATTTTCTTTCCTACTTCCAGAGAAATAATTATAGACCCAAGTTGGTTCAATCCAACAAGTCGTTCAATCCAACATTACACTGGAACCTGGATACAGTGAAAGAGGGACAAGTGTGGAAAATGGTGCTCAATGTCACCGTCACTTTCTAAAATCTCATTATCACGCAAGACCTCCTTAACTAACACAAGAATCCCTCTGAATGACCAGCTGAAGATAGCACAGTATAGCCAAAGACTTCAGAAGAGGATCTAAAAAGGATAATGTTATCAAAACAATATCTTCTCTTGATTATACATTAAACAGCATCCACATGTTTCCTGATGCACAATCACAGGCTAATCATACAAATTTATCATTATTTTCAAATGTATCCCAATACTGGTAAATGCCTTCTTGTGATTTTAATCTCCTGACCTCTCGTTCTGACCCAAGTCTATCAACAAGTTCTACACTTGGCCTCTTGCACCCTCATTGTCTGCATGTATGTGTGTACGTGTGTGTGTGTGTCAGTGTGTGTGTCAGTGTGTGTGTTTGTCAGTGCGTGTGTGTGTCAGTGTGCTTGTGTGTATGTGTGTGCGTGTGTGTGTCAGTGTGTGCATATCAGTGCATTCGTCTGTATCAGTATGTGAGTCTGTTAGCCTGTGTGTCTGTGTCAGAGTGTGTGTAAGTGTGTGTGTGACTGTGTGCATGTGTGTGTCTGTTTATGTCTGTGTATGTGTGTCAGTGTGTGTTTGTGTGTGTGTTTGTGCATGTCATTATGTGCGAATGTGTGTGTGTCAGTGTTGTGTGTGTGTTTCAGTGTGTGCATGTGTATGTGTGTGTGTCAGTGTTGTGTGTGTGTTTCAGTGTGTGCATGTGTATGTGTGTGTATGTGTGAGTGTGTGTGTTAATCAGTGTGTGTGTCAGTGTGTTGAGTGTATCTATGTGTGCCTGTGTGAATGTTTGTGTGTCTGTGTGTGCGTTTCAGTGTGTGTCTGTCTGTTTGTGTGTGTGTCAGTGTATGTGTTTGTGTCTGTGTGAGTGTATGCATGTTAGTGTGTGCATATGAGTGTATGTGTGAGTGTGTGTGTCTGTGTGTCAGTGTGTGCGAAAGTGTGTGTGCCTGTGTGTCAGTGTGTACATGAATGTGTGTGGGTGCCAGTGTGTGCGTGAGTGTGTGTGTTAGTCAGTGTGTGTGTGTCAGTGTGTGAGTGTGTGTGTCTGTCTGTTTGTGTCTGTATGTGTGTTTCAGTGTGTGTCTGTCTGTTTGTGTGTGTGTGTTTGTGTCAGTGTGTGTGTGTCAGTGTGTGTGTTTGTGTCTGTGTGTGCATGTGTGTGTCAGCGTGTATGTGTGTCTGTCTGTCTGTGTGTGTGTGTCAGTGTGTTTGTGTCTGTGTGTGTGTGTGTGTCAGTGTGTGTGTGTGTGAGAGAGTGTGTGCATGTCTGTGTGTCAGTGTGTGCATGTCTGTGTGTCCGTTTGTATCAATGTGTGCATTAGTCTGTGTGTCTGTGTGTCAGATTGTGCATGTGTGTGTGTGTGACTGTGTGCATCTGTATGTGTCAGTGTGAGATTGTGTCTGTGTGTGTGTTACCCTGTGTGTCAGAGTGTGCATGAGTGTGTGAGTGTTTGGATGTGTCAGTGTGTTTGTGTGTGACTGTGTTTATGTGTCTGTGTGTGTGTGTCACTGTGCGTGTATGTGTCTGTGTGTCCATCTGTATCTGTATACACGTGTGTGTGTTAGTCTGTGTGTCAGAATGTGTGTCAGAGTGTGTGTGTGTGACTGTGTGCATGTGTGTGTGTGTCTGTTTGTGTGTGTCAGTGTGTGTGTCAGTGTTGTGTGTGTGTGTGTGTCTGTGTGTGTGTAGATGTGTGTGTGTCAGAGTGTGTGTACCAGAGTATTTGTGTGCATGTCAGTGTGTATGTGTGTGTGTGTGTGTGTGTGTGTGTTTGTGCCTGTTTGTGTCAGTGTGTGTGTGTCAGTGTGTGCGTGAGTGTATGTGTGTGTCAGTGTGTGCGTGTGTGTGTCTGTGTCAGAGTGTGCAAAAGTGAGTCTATGTGTGACTGTGTGCATGTGTATGTATCAATGTGTGTTAGTCTGTGTGTCAGTGCGTGTGAGTGTTTGTATGTGTGTGTTTGTGGGTGTGTCTGTGTTTGTGTGTCTGTGTGAGAGTCAGAGAGAGTCAGTGGGCTGAATTTCGTCCCCGTTTTGGAGGGGGGGTTGTGCTGGGGTGGGCTTGAGTGAACGCTAACCTGATCGGTGTCCCTGATTGGGTCAGCGCCGCCATTTTACATCGGGGGACAATGAAGGCCTGCACAGTGTGACTCTCGCCTGGAAGCGCTGAGCACTCCCTGTGCAGGCGGCCAGGGGAGGGGGTGGGGGTTCCCTGAGTCGGGACCTGCAACTCCTTCGCGCCTCAACGAGATTAGTTAAAGTTTTTAAAAGCAAGATACAGAAGAGAAAATATTATAAGACATGTCCTCACTTGTAACAGTATCACATGAGCTGGGACTTGTCAAGAAACATCACTGGAAAACTTTATTTAATTTATAAAATAAAACCTCATGAAGCCTCCTCCTGCCCGTGGATGAGGTTCCATGAAAAATGCGAAGGCCGCCTGGGCTCTGGCCCCACCCGCCAGCCTTAAGGTTGGACGGGCAGCTCATTTAATTATATCAGTTAATGTTTAACAGATCTTTGACAGTTTGGCGGGTACACAGCTGAAAATCTAAATGACATGTGGGTGAGGTCGGGACGCAGGCCCCACACCATCGCCCATCGCTTTACACATCGGCGAGCAGGATCTGCCCCAGTCACAGACTGGAAATTTCTCCCCAGTGTGTGTGTGTCAATGTGTGTCCGTGTGTGTGTGTGTCTGGGTGTGTGTCAATGTGTGTGTGTATGTGCGTCTGTGGGTGTGTGAGTGTGTGTGTATCAATGTGTGCATCTGTGTGTGTCAATGTGTGTCCGTGTGTGTGTGTGTCTGGGTGTGTGTCAATGTGTGTATGTATGTGCGTCTGTGTGTGTGTGAGTGTGTGTGTGTCAATGTGTGCATCTGTGTGTGTCAATGTGTGTGTGTATGTCTGTCAACATGTGTGTGTGAGTGTGTCAATGTGTGTATGTCAATGTGTGTATGTGTGTGCGTGTCAATGTGTGTGTGTGAGTGTGTCAATGTGTGTGTGTGTATGTGTGTCAATGTGTGTGTGTGAGTGTGTGTGTATGTGTGTGTGTCAATGTGTGTATGTATTTGTGTCAATGTGTGTGTGTCAATGTGTGTATGTGTGTGTGTGTGTTAATGTGTGTAAGTGTGTGTGTGTCAATGTGTGTGTGTCAATGTGTGTGTGTGTGTGTGTCAATATGTGTGTGTCAATGTGTGTGTGTGTGCGTCAATGTGTGTGTGTCAATCTGTGTGTGTATGTGTGTCAATGTGTGTGTGTGTGTGTGTCTGTGTGTGTGTGTGTGTGTGAATGAGTGTGTGTGTGTGTCAATGTGTATGTGTGTGTGTGTCAATGTGTGTGTGTCAATGTGTGTATGTGTGTCTGTCAAAGTGTGTGTATGTGTGTCAATGTGTGTGTGTATGTCAATGTGTGTATGTGTGAGTGTCAATGTATGTGTGTCAACGTGTGTGTGTCAATGTGTGTATGTGTGTGTTAATGTGTGTGAGTGTGCGTGTGTCAATTTGTGTGTGTGTGTCAATGTGTGTATGAGTGTGTGTCAATGTGTGTGTGTCGATGTGTGTGTGTGTCAATGTGTGTGTGTGTGTCAATGTGTGCGTGTATGTGTGTCAATGAGTGTGTGTGTGTCAATGTGTATGTGTGTGTGTGTGAATGTGTGTGTGTCAATGTGTGTGTGTGTGTTTGTCTGTGTGTGTGCATGTGTCAATGTGTATGTGTGTGTGTGTGTCAACGTGTGTGAGTGTGTGTCAATGTGTGTGTGTGTCAATGTGTGTGTGTGTCAATGTGTGTGTGTGTGTCAATGTGTGTGTGTCACTGTGTGTATGTGTGTGTGTGTCAATGTGTGTGTGTCAATGTGTGTCTGTCAATGTGTGTGTGTGTGTGTTAATGTTGTGTGTCAATGTGTGTATGTGTGTGTGTCAATGTGTGTGTGTCAATGTGTGTGTGTCAATGTGTGTATGTGTGTGTGTGTGTGTTAATGTGTGTGTATGTCAATGTGTGTGTGTCAATGTGTGTGTGTGTCAATGTGTGTGTGTCAATGTGTGTGAGTGTGTTTGTCAATGTGTGTGTGTGTGTGTGTCAATGTGTGTCATTGTGTGTGTGTCAATGTGTGTGTGTATGTCAATGTGTGTGTGTGTCAATGTGTGTTAATGTGTGTGTGTGTGTGTGTTAATGTGTGTGTGTCAATGTGTGTGAGTGTGTGTGTTAATGTGTGTGTGTCAATGTGTGTGTGTGTGTCAATGTGTGTTTGTGTCAATGTGTGTGTGTCAATGTGTGTGAGTGTGTTTGTCAATGTGTGTGTGTGTCAATGTGTGTGTGTGTCAATGTGTGTGTGTCAATGTGTGTGTGCCAATGTGTGTATGTGTGTGTGTGTGTGTCAATGTGTGTGAGTGTGTGTGAGCAAATGTGTGTGTATCAATGTGTGTATGTGTGTGTGTCAATGTGTGTGTGTCAATGTGTGTGTGTGTGTGTCAATGTTTGTGTGTGTGCGTGTCAATATGTGTGTGTGTCAATGTGTGCTTGTGTTACTGTGTGTGTGTGTGTCAGTGTGTGTGTGTGTGTCAATGTGTGTGTGTGTCTGTCAATGTGTGTGTGTGTGTCAATGTGTGTGGGTGTCAATGTGTGTCAATGTGTGTGTGTTAGTGTGTGTGTGTCAATGTGTGTGTGTGTGTGTCAATGTGTGTGTCAATGTGTGTGTGTGTGTCAATGTGTGTATGTGTGTGTGTGTTAATGTGTGTGAGTGTGTGTGTCAATGTGTGTGTGTGTCAATGTGTGTGTGTCAATGTGTGTCAATGTGTGTGTGTGTCAATGTGTGTGTGTCAATGTGTGTGAGTGTGCTTGTCAATGTGTGTGTGTGTGTCAATGTGTGTCATTGTGTGTATGTCAATGTGTGTGTGTATGTCAATGTGTGTGTGTGTGTCAATGTGTGTATGTGTGTGTGTGTGTTAATGTGTGTGAGTGTGTGTGTCAATGTGCGTGTGTTAAGGTGTGTGTGTGTCATTGTGTGTGTGTCAATGTGTGTGTGTGTCAATGTGTGTTTGTGTCAATGTGTGTGTGTCAATGTGTGTGAGTGTGTTTGTCAATGTGTGTGTGTGTCAATGTGTGTGTGTGTCAATGTGTGTGTGTCAATGTGTGTGTGTCAATGTGTGTATGTGTGTGTGTGTGTCAATGTGTGTGAGTGTGTGTGTGCAAATGTGTGTGTATCAATGTGTGTATGTGTGTGTGTCAATGTGTGTATGTCAATGTGTGTGTGTGTGTGTGTGTGTCAATGTGTGTGTGTGTCTGTCAATGTGTGTGTGTGTCAATGTGTGTGTGTTAGTGTGTGTGTGTCAATGTGTGTGTGTGTGTCAATGTGCGTGTGTGTCAGTGTGTGTGTGTCAATGTGTGTGGGTATGTGTGTCAATGTGTGTGTGTGTGTCAATGTGTATGTGTGTGTGTGTCAATGTGTGTGAGTGTGTGTCAATGTGTGTGAGTGTGTGTGTGTCAATGTGTGTATGTCAATGTGTGTGTCAGTGTGTGTGTGTGTCAATGTGTGTGTGTCAATGGGTGTATGTGTGTGTGTCAATTTGTGTGTGACAATGTGTGTATGTGTGTGTGTGTCAATGTGTGTGTGTGTGTCAGTGCGTGTGTCAGTGTGTGTGTGTGTGTCAATGTGTGTGTGTCAATGTGTGTATGTGTGTGTGTCAATGTGTGTGTGTATCAATGTGTGTGTGTCAATGTGTGTGTGTCAATGTGTGTACGAGTGTGTGTCAATGTGTGTGTGTGTCAATGTGTGTGTGTGTATGTGTGTCAATGTGTGTGTGTGTGTGTGTGTGTCAACGTGTGTGTGTGTCAATGTGTGTATGTGTCTGTCAATGTGTGTGTGTGTGTCAATGTGTGTGTGTGTGTCAGTGCGTGTGTGTCAGTGTGTGTGTGTGTGTCAATGTGTGTGTGTCAATGTGTGTGTGTGTCAATGTGTGTGTGTCAATTTGTGTGAGTGTGTTTGTCAATGTGTGTGTGTGTGTCAATGTGTGTCATTGTGTGTGTGTCAATGTGTGTGTGTATGTCAATGTGTGTGTGTGTGTCAATGTGTGTATGTGTGTGTGTGTGTGTGTTAATGTGTGTGAGTGTGTGTGTCAATGTGTGTGTGTCAATGTGTGTGTGTGTGTGTCAATGTGTGTGTGTCAATGTGTGTGTGTGTGTCAATGTGTGTGTGTCAATGTGTGTGTGTGTCAATGTGTGTTTGTGTCAATGTGTGTGTGTCAATGTGTGTGAGTGTGTTTGTCAATGTGTGTGTCAATGTGTGTGTGTGTCAATGTGTGTGTGTCAATGTGTGTGTGTCAATGTGTGTATGTGTGTGTGTGTGTCAATGTGTGTGAGTGTGTGTGTGCAAATGTGTGTGTATCAATGTGTGTATGTGTGTGTGTCAATGTGTGTATGTCAATGTGTGTGTGTGTGTGTGTCAATGTGTGTGTGTGTCAATGTGTGTTTGTGTTACTGTGTGTGTGTGTCAACGTGTGTTTGTATCAATGTGTGTGTGTGTCAGTATGTGTGTGTCAATGTGTGTCAATGTGTGTGTGTTAGTGTGTGTGTGTCAATGTGTGTGTGTGTGTCAATGTGCGTGTGTGGCAGTGTGTGTGTGTCAATGTGTGTGGGTATGTGTGTCAATGTGTGTGTGTGTGTCAATGTGTATGTGTGTGTGTGTGTGTCAATGTGTGTGAGTGTGTGTCAATGTGTGTGAGTGTGTGTGTGTCAATGTGTGTATGTCAATGTGTGTGTCAGTGTGTGTGTGTGTGTCAATGTGTGTGTGTCAATGGGTGTATGTGTGTGTGTCAATTTGTGTGTGACAATGTGTGTATGTGTGTGTGTGTCAATGTGTGTGTGTGTGTCAGTGCGTGTGTGTCAGTGTGTGTGTGTGTGTCAATGTGTGTGTGTCAATGTGTGTATGTGTGTGTGTCAATGTGTGTGTGTATCAATGTGTGTGTGTGTGTCAATGTGTGTGTGTCAATGTGTGTATGTGTGTGTGCCAATGTGTGTGTGTGTCAATGTGTGTGTGTGTATGTGTGTCAATGTGTGTGAGTGTGTGTGTGTGTGTCAACGTGTGTGTGTCAATGTGTGTATGTGTCTGTCAATGTGTGTGTGTGTGTGTCGATGTGTGTGTGTGTGTCAGTGCGTGTGTGTCAGTGTGTGTGTCAATGTGTGTTTGTCAATGTGTGTGTGTGTCAATGTGTGTCATTGTGTGTGTGTCAATGTGTGTGTGTATGTCAATGTGTGTGTGTGTCAATGTGTGTATGTGTGTGTGTGTGTGTGTTAATGTGTGTGAGTGTGTGTGTCAATGTGTGTGTGTTAATGTGTGTGAGTGTGTGTGTGCAAATGTGTGTGTATCAATGTGTGTATGTGTGTGTGTCAATGTGTGTATGTCAATGTGTGTGTGTGTGTGTGTCAATGTGTGTGTGTGTCAATGTGTGTTTGTGTTACTGTGTGTGTGTGTCAACGTGTGTGTGTGTCAATGTGTGTGTGTGTGTGTCAATGTGTGTGTGTGTCAATGTGTGTGTGTGTCAATGTGTGTGTGTCAATGTGTGTGTGTCAATGTGTGTATGTGTGTGTGTGTGTCAATGTGTGTGAGTGTGTGTGTGCAAATGTGTGTGTATCAATGTGTGTATGTGTGTGTGTCAATGTGTGTATGTCAATGTGTGTGTGTGTGTGTGTGTGTCAATGTGTGTGTGTGTCAATGTGTGTTTGTGTTACTGTGTGTGTGTGTCAATGTGTGTGTGTGTCTGTCAATGTGTGTGTGTGTCAATGTGTGTGTGTTAGTGTGTGTGTGTCAATGTGTGTGTGTGTGTGTCAATGTGTGTGTGTGTGTGTGTCAGTGCGTGTGTGTCAGTGTGTGTGTGTGTGTCAATGTGTGTGTGTCAATGTGTGTATGTGTGTGTGTCAATGTGTGTGTGTATCAATGTGTGTGTGTGTGTCAATGTGTGTGTGTCAATGTGTGTATGTGTGTGTGCCAATGTGTGTGTGTGTCAATGTGTGTGTGTGTATGTGTGTCAATGTGTGTGAGTGTGTGTGTGTGTGTGTCAACGTGTGTGTGTCAATGTGTGTATGTGTCTGTCAATGTGTGTGTGTGTGTGTCGATGTGTGTGTGTGTGTCAGTGCGTGTGTGTCAGTGTGTGTGTCAATGTGTGTTTGTCAATGTGTGTGTGTGTCAATGTGTGTCATTGTGTGTGTGTCAATGTGTGTGTGTATGTCAATGTGTGTGTGTGTCAATGTGTGTATGTGTGTGTGTGTGTGTGTTAATGTGTGTGAGTGTGTGTGTCAATGTGTGTGTGTTAATGTGTGTGAGTGTGTGTGTGCAAATGTGTGTGTATCAATGTGTGTATGTGTGTGTGTCAATGTGTGTATGTCAATGTGTGTGTGTGTGTGTGTCAATGTGTGTGTGTGTCAATGTGTGTTTGTGTTACTGTGTGTGTGTGTCAACGTGTGTGTGTGTGTCAATGTGTGTGTGTGTGTGTCAATGTGTGTGTGTGTCAATGTGTGTGTGTGTCAATGTGTGTGTGTCAATGTGTGTGAGTGTGTTTGTCAATGTGTGTGTGTGTCAATGTGTGTGTGTGTCAATGTGTGTGTGTCAATGTGTGTGTGTCAATGTGTGTATGTGTGTGTGTGTGTCAATGTGTGTGAGTGTGTGTGTGCAAATGTGTGTGTATCAATGTGTGTATGTGTGTGTGTCAATGTGTGTATGTCAATGTGTGTGTGTGTGTGTGTGTGTCAATGTGTGTGTGTGTCAATGTGTGTTTGTGTTACTGTGTGTGTGTGTCAATGTGTGTGTGTGTCTGTCAATGTGTGTGTGTGTCAATGTGTGTGTGTTAGTGTGTGTGTGTCAATGTGTGTGTGTGTGTCAATGTGCGTGTGTGTCAGAGTGTGTGTGTCAATGTGTGTGGGTATGTGTGTCAATGTGTGTGTGTGTGTCAATGTGTATGTGTGTGTGTGTCAATGTGTGTGAGTGTGTGTCAATGTGTGTGAGTGTGTGTGTGTCAATGTGTGTATGTCAATGTGTGTGTCAGTGTGTGTGTGTGTCAATGTGTGTGTGTCAATGGGTGTATGTGTGTGTGTCAATTTGTGTGTGACAATGTGTGTATGTGTGTGTGTGTCAATGTGTGTGTGTGTGTCAGTGCGTGTGTGTCAGTGTGTGTGTGTGTGTCAATGTGTATGTGTCAATGTGTGTATGTGTGTGTGTCAATGTGTGTGTGTATCAATGTGTGTGTGTCAATGTGTGTGTGTCAATGTGTGTATGAGTGTGTGTCAATGTGTGTGTGTGTCAATGTGTGTGTGTGTATGTGTGTCAATGTGTGTGTGTGTGTGTCAACGTGTGTGTGTGTCAATGTGTGTATGTGTCTGTCAATGTGTGTGTGTGTGTGTCAATGTGTGTGTGTGTGTGTGTGTCAGTGCGTGTGTGTCAGTGTGTGTGTGTGTGTCAATGTGTGTGTGTCAATGTGTGTGTGTGTCAATGTGTGTGTGTCAATTTGTGTGAGTGTGTTTGTCAATGTGTGTGTGTGTGTCAATGTGTGTCATTGTGTGTGTGTCAATGTGTGTGTGTATGTCAATGTGTGTGTGTGTGTCAATGTGTGTATGTGTGTGTGTGTGTGTTAATGTGTGTGTGTCAATGTGTGTGTGTGTCAATGTGTGTTTGTGTCAATGTGTGTGTGTCAATGTGTGTGAGTGTGTTTGTCAATGTGTGTGTCAATGTGTGTGTGTGTCAATGTGTGTATGTGTGTGTGTGTGTCAATGTGTGTGAGTGTGTGTGTGCAAATGTGTGTGTATCAATGTGTGTATGTGTGTGTGTCAATGTGTGTATGTCAATGTGTGTGTGTGTGTCAATGTGTGTGTGTGTCAATGTGTGTTTGTGTTACTGTGTGTGTGTGTCAACGTGTGTTTGTATCAATGTGTGTGTGTGTCAGTATGTGTGTGTCAATGTGTGTCAATGTGTGTGTGTTAGTGTGTGTGTGTCAATGTGTGTGTGTGTGTCAATGTGCGTGTGTGTCAGTGTGTGTGTGTCAATGTGTGTGGGTATGTGTGTCAATGTGTGTGTGTGTGTCAATGTGTATGTGTGTGTGTGTGTCAATGTGTGTGAGTGTGTGTCAATGTGTGTGAGTGTATGTGTGTCAATGTGTGTATGTCAATGTGTGTGTCAGTGTGTGTGTGTGTCAATGTGTGTGTGTCAATGGGTGTATGTGTGTGTGTCAATTTGTGTGTGACAATGTGTGTATGTGTGTGTGTGTCAATGTGTGTGTGTGTGTCAGTGCGTGTGTGTCAGTGTGTGTGTGTGTGTCAATGTGTGTGTGTCAATGTGTGTATGTGTGTGTGTCAATGTGTGTGTGTATCAATGTGTGTGTGTGTGTCAATGTGTGTGTGTCAATGTGTGTATGTGTGTGTGCCAATGTGTGTGTGTGTCAATGTGTGTGTGTGTATGTGTGTCAATGTGTGTGAGTGTGTGTGTGTGTGTGTGTCAACGTGTGTGTGTCAATGTGTGTATGTGTCTGTTAATGTGTGTGTGTGTGTGTCAATGTATGTGTGTGTGTCAGTGCGTGTGTGTCAGTGTGTGTGTCAATGTGTGTTTGTCAATGTGTGTGTGTGTCAATGTGTGTCATTGTGTGTGTGTCAATGTGTGTGTGTATGTCAATGTGTGTGTGTGTCAATGTGTGTATGTGTGTGTGTGTGTGTTAATGTGTGTGAGTGTGTGTGTCAATGTGTGTGTGTTAATGTGTGTGAGTGTGTGTGCAAATGTTTGTGTATCAATGTGTGTATGTGTGTGTGTCAATGTGTGTATGTCAATGTGTGTGTGTGTGTGTGTGTGTGTCAATGTGTGTGTGTGTCAATGTGTGTTTGTGTTACTGTGTGTGTGTGTCAACATGTGTGTGTGTCAATGTGTGTGTGTGTCTGTCAATGTGTGTGTGTGTCAATGTGTGTGTGTTAGTGTGTGTGTGTCAATGTGTGTGTGTGTGTCAATGTGCGTGTGTGTCAGTGTGTGCGTGTCAATGTGTGTGGGTATGTGTGTCAATGTGTGTGTGTGTGTCAATGTGTATGTGTGTGTGTCAATGTGTGTGAGTGTGTGTCAATGTGTGTGAGTGTGTGTGTGTCAATGTGTGTATGTCAATGTGTGTGTCAGTGTGTGTGTGTGTGTCAATGTGTGTGTGTCAATGGGTGTATGTGTGTGTGTCAATTTGTGTGTGACAATGTGTGTATGTGTGTGTGTGTCAATGTGTGTGTGTGTGTCAGTGCATGTGTGTCAGTGTGTGTGTGTGTCAATGTGTGTATGTGTGTGTGTCAATGTGTGTGTGTATCAATGTGTGTGTGTCAATGTGTGTATGTGTGTGTGCCAATGTGTGTGTGTGTGTATGTGTGTCAATGTGTGTGTGTGTGTGTGTGTGTGTGTGTGTGTGTGTGTGTGTCAACGTGTGTGTGTGTCAATGTGTGTATGTGTCTGTCAATGTGTGTGTGTGTGTGTCAATGTGTGTGTGTGTGTGTCAGTGCGTGTGTGTCAGTGTGTGTGTGTGTGTGTCAATGTGTGTGTGTCAATGTGTGTGTGTGTCAATGTGTGTGTGTCAATTTGTGTGAGTGTGTTTGTCAATGTGTGTGTGTGTGTCAATGTGTGTCATTGTGTGTGTGTCAATGTGTGTGTGTATGTCAATGTGTGTGTGTGTGTCAATGTGTGTATGTGGGTCTGTGTGTTAATGTGTGAGAGTGTGTGTGTCAATGTATGTGTGTTAATGTGTGTGTGTGTCAATGTGTGTGTGTCAATGTGTGTGTGTCAATGTGTGTGAGTGTGTTTGTCAATGTGTGTGTGTGTCAATGTGTGTGTGTGTCAATGTGTGTGTGTCAATGTGTGTATGTGTGTGTGTGTGTGTCAATGTGTGTGAGTGTGTGTGTGCAAATGTGTGTGTATCAATGTGTGTATGTGTGTGTGTCAATGTGTGTATGTCAATGTGTGTGTGTGTGTGTGTCAATGTGTGTGTGTGTGTCAATGTGTGTTTGTGTTACTGTGTGTGTGTGTCAACGTGTGTGTGTGTCAATGTGTGTGTGTGTCTGTCAATGTGTGTGTGTGTCAGTATGTGTGTGTCAATGTGTGTGTGTTAGTGTGTGTGTGTCAATGTGTGTGTGTGTGTCAATGTGCGTGTATGTCAGTGTGTGTGTGTCAATGTGTGTGGGTATGTGTGTCAATGTGTGTGTGTCAATGTGTGTCAATGTGTGTGTGTGTCAATGTGTGTGGGTATGTGTGTCAATGTGTGTGTGTCAATGTGTGTGGGTATGTGTGTCAATGTGTGTGTGTCAATGTGTGTCAATGTGTGTGTGTGTCAATGTGTGTGTGTCAATGTGTGTGAGTGTGTGTGTGCAAATGTGTGTGTATCAATGTGTGTATGTGTGTGTGTCAATGTGTGTATGTCAATGTGTGTGTGTGTGTGTGTCAATGTGTGTGTGTGTGTCAATGTGTGTTTGTGTTACTGTGTGTGTGTGTCAACGTGTGTGTGTGTCAATGTGTGTGTGTGTCTGTCAATGTGTGTGTGTGTCAGTATGTGTGTGTCAATGTGTGTCAATGTGTGTGTGTTAGTGTGTGTGTGTGTCAATGTGTGTGTGTGTGTCAATGTGCGTGTATGTCAGTGTGTGTGTGTCAATGTGTGTGGGTATGTGTGTCAATGTGTGTGTGTCAATGTGTGTGGGTATGTGTGTCAATGTGTGTGTGTCAATGTGTGTGTGTGTCAATGTGTGTGTGTCAATGTGTGTGAGTGTGCTTGTCAATGTGTGTGTGTGTGTCAATGTGTGTCATTGTGTGTGTGTCAATGTGTGTGTGTATGTCAATGTGTGTGTGTGTGTCAATGTGTGTATGTGTGTGTGTGTTAATGTGTGTGAGTGTGTGTGTCAATGTGCGTGTGTTAATGTGTGTGTGTGTCAATGTGTGTGTGTCAATGTGTGTGTGTGTCAATGTGTGTTTGTGTCAATGTGTGTGTGTCAATGTGTGTGAGTGTGTTTGTCAATGTGTGTGTGTCAATGTGTGTGAGTGTGTGTGTGCAAATGTGTGTGTATCAATGTGTGTATGTGTGTGTGTCAATGTGTGTATGTCAATGTGTGTGTGTGTGTGTGTCAATGTGTGTGTGTGTGTCAATGTGTGTTTGTGTTACTGTGTGTGTGTGTCAACGTGTGTGTGTGTCAATGTGTGTGTGTGTCTGTCAATGTGTGTGTGTGTCAGTATGTGTGTGTCAATGTGTGTCAATGTGTGTGTGTTAGTGTGTGTGTGTGTCAATGTGTGTGTGTGTGTCAATGTGCGTGTATGTCAGTGTGTGTGTGTCAATGTGTGTGGGTATGTGTGTCAATGTGTGTGTGTCAATGTGTGTGGGTATGTGTGTCAATGTGTGTGTGTCAATGTGTGTGTGTGTCAATGTGTGTGTGTCAATGTGTGTGAGTGTGCTTGTCAATGTGTGTGTGTGTGTCAATGTGTGTCATTGTGTGTGTGTCAATGTGTGTGTGTATGTCAATGTGTGTGTGTGTGTCAATGTGTGTATGTGTGTGTGTGTTAATGTGTGTGAGTGTGTGTGTCAATGTGCGTGTGTTAATGTGTGTGTGTGTCAATGTGTGTGTGTCAATGTGTGTGTGTGTCAATGTGTGTTTGTGTCAATGTGTGTGTGTCAATGTGTGTGAGTGTGTTTGTCAATGTGTGTGTGTGTCAATGTGTGTGTGTCAATGTGTGTGTGTCAATGTGTGTATGTGTGTGTGTGTCAATGTGTGTGAGTGTGTGTGTGCAAATGTGTGTGTATCAATATGTGTATGTGTGTGTGTCAATGTGTGTATGTCAATGTGTGTGTGTGTGTCAATGTGTGTGTGTGTCAATGTGTGTTTGTGTTACTGTGTGTGTGTGTCAACGTGTGTGTGTGTCAATGTGTGTGTGTGGCTGTCAATGTGTGTGTGTCAATGTGTGTGTGTTAGTGTGTGTGTGTCAATGTGTGTGTGTGTGTCAATGTGCGTGTGTGTCAGTGTGTGCGTGTCAATGTGTGTGGGTATGTGTGTCAATGTGTGTGAGTGTGTGTCAATGTGTGTGAGTGTATGTGTGTCAATGTGTGTATGTCAATGTGTGTGTCAGTGTGTGTGTGTGTGTGTCAATGTGTGTGTGTCAATGGGTGTATGTGTGTGTGTCAATTTGTGTGTGACAATGTGTGTATGTGTGTGTGTGTCAATGTGTGTGTGTGTGTCAGTGCGTGTGTGTCAGTGTGTGTGTGTGTGTCAATGTGTGTGTGTCAATGTGTGTATGTGTGTGTGTCAATGTGTGTGTGTATCAATGTGTGTGTGTGTGTCAATGTGTGTGTGTCAATGTGTGTATGTGTGTGTGCCAATGTGTGTGTGTGTCAATGTGTGTGTGTGTATGTGTGTCAATGTGTGTGTGTGTGTGTGTGTGTGTGTCAACGTGTGTGTGTGTCAATGTGTGTATGTGTCTGTCAATGTGTGTGTGTGTGTGTCGATGTGTGTGTGTGTGTCAGTGCGTGTGTGTCAGTGTGTGTGTCAATGTGTGTTTGTCAATGTGTGTGTGTGTCAATGTGTGTCATTGTGTGTGTGTCAATGTGTGTGTATATGTCAATGTGTGTGTGTGTGTCAATGTGTGTATGTGTGTGTGTGTGTTAATGTGTGTGAGTGTGTGTGTCAATGTGTGTGTGTTAATGTGTGTGTGTGTCAATGTGTGTGTGTGTCAATGTGTGTTTGTGTCAATGTGTGTGTGTCAATGTGTGTGAGTGTGTTTGTCAATGTGTGTGTCAATGTGTGTGTGTGTCAATGTGTGTGTGTCAATGTGTGTGTGTCAATGTGTGTATGTGTGTGTGTGTGTGTCAATGTGTGTGAGTGTGTGTGTGCAAATGTGTGTGTATCAATGTGTGTATGTGTGTGTGTCAATGTGTGTATGTCAATGTGTGTGTGTGTGTGTGTGTCAATGTGTGTGCGTGACAATGTGTGTTTGTGTTACTGTGTGTGTGTGTCAACGTGTGTTTGTATCAATGTGTGTGTGTGTCAGTATGTGTGTGTCAATGTGTGTCAATGTGTGTGTGTTAGTGTGTGTGTGTCAATGTGTGTGTGTGTGTCAATGTGCGTGTGTGTCAGTGTGTGTGTGTCAACGTGTGTGGGTATGTGTGTCAATGTGTGTGTGTGTGTCAATGTGTATGTGTGTGTGTGTGTCAATGTGTGTGAGTGTGTGTCAATGTGTGTGAGTGTGTGTGTGTCAATGTGTGTATGTCAATGTGTGTGTCAGTGTGTGTGTGTGTCAATGTGTGTGTGTCAATGGGTGTATGCGTGTGTGTCAATTTGTGTGTGACAATGTGTGTATGTGTGTGTGTGTCAATGTGTGTGTGTGTGTCAGTGCGTGTGTGTCAGTGTGTGTGTGTGTGTCAATGTGTGTGTGTCAATGTGTGTATGTGTGTGTGTCAATGTGTGTGTGTATCAATGTGTGTGTGTGTGTCAATGTGTGTGTGTCAATGTGTGTATGTGTGTGTGCCAATGTGTGGGTGTGTCAATGTGTGTGTGTGTATGTGTGTCAATGTGTGTGAGTGTGTGTGTGTGTGTGTGTCAACGTGTGTGTGTCAATGTGTGTATGTGTCTGTCAATGTGTGTGTGTGTGTGTCAATGTGTGTGTGTGTGTCAGTGCGTGTGTGTCAGTGTGTGTGTCAATGTGTGTTTGTCAATGTGTGTGTGTGTCAATGTGTGTCATTGTGTGTGTGTCAATGTGTGTGTGTATGTCAATGTGTGTGTGTGTCAATGTGTGTATGTGTGTGTGTGTGTTAATGTGTGTGAGTGTGTGTGTCAATGTGTGTGTGTTAATGTGTGTGAGTGTGTGTGTGCAAATGTTTGTGTATCAATGTGTGTATGTGTGTGTGTCAATGTGTGTATGTCAATGTGTGTGTGTGTGTGTGTGTGTCAATGTGTGTGTGTGTCAATGTGTGTTTGTGTTACTGTGTGTGTGTGTCAACGTGTGTGTGTGTCAATGTGTGTGTGTGTCTGTCAATGTGTGTGTGTGTCAATGTGTGTGTGTTAGTGTGTGTGTGTCAATGTGTGTGTGTGTGTCAATGTGTGTGTGTGTCAGTGTGTGCGTGTCAATGTGTGTGGGTATGTGTGTCAATGTGTGTGTGTGTGTCAATGTGTATGTGTGTGTGTGTCAATGTGTGTGAGTGTGTGTCAATGTGTGTGAGTGTGTGTGTGTCAATGTGTGTATGTCAATGTGTGTGTCAGTGTGTGTGTGTGTGTCAATGTGTGTGTGTCAATGGGTGTATGTGTGTGTGTCAATTTGTGTGTGACAATGTGTGTATGTGTGTGTGTGTCAATGTGTGTGTGTGTGTCAGTGCATGTGTGTCAGTGTGTGTGTGTGTCAATGTGTGTGTGTGTGTGTGTCAATGTGTGTGTGTATCAATGTGTGTGTGTCAATGTGTGTATGTGTGTGTGCCAATGTGTGTGTGTGTATGTGTGTCAATGTGTGTGTGTGTGTGTGTGTGTGTGTGTCAACGTGTGTGTGTGTCAATGTGTGTATGTGTCTGTCAATGTGTGTGTGTGTGTGTGTCAATGTGTGTGTGTGTGTGTCAGTGCGTGTGTGTCAGTGTGTGTGTGTGTGTCAATGTGTGTGTGTCAATGTGTGTGTGTGTCAATGTGTGTGTGTCAATTTGTGTGAGTGTGTTTGTCAATGTGTGTGTGTGTGTCAATGTGTGTCATTGTGTGTGTGTCAATGTGTGTGTGTATGTCAATGTGTGTGTGTGTGTCAATGTGTGTATGTGGGTGTGTGTGTTAATGTGTGTGAGTGTGTGTGTCAATGTGTGTGTGTTAATGTGTGTGTGTGTCAATGTGTGTGTGTCAATGTGTGTGTGTGTGTCAATGTGTGTTTGTGTCAATGTGTGTGTGTCAATGTGTGTGAGTGTGTTTGTCAATGTGTGTGTGTGTCAATGTGTGTGTGTGTCAATGTGTGTGTGTCAATGTGTGTATGTGTGTGTGTGTGTGTCAATGTGTGTGAGTGTGTGTGTGCAAATGTGTGTGTATCAATGTGTGTATGTGTGTGTGTCAATGTGTGTATGTCAATGTGTGTGTGTGTGTGTGTCAATGTGTGTGTGTGTGTCAATTTGTGTTTGTGTTACTGTGTGTGTGTGTCAACGTGTGTGTGTGTCAATGTGTGTGTGTGTCTGTCAATGTGTGTGTGTGTCAGTATGTGTGTGTCAATGTGTGTCAATGTGTGTGTGTTAGTGTGTGTGTGTCAATGTGTGTGTGTGTGTCAATGTGCGTGTATGTCAGTGTGTGTGTGTCAATGTGTGTGGGTATGTGTGTCAATGTGTGTGTGTCAATGTGTGTCAATGTGTGTGTGTGTCAATGTGTGTGGGTATGTGTGTCAATGTGTGTGTGTCAATGTGTGTGGGTATGTGTGTCAATGTGTGTGTGTCAATGTGTGTCAATGTGTGTGTGTGTCAATGTGTGTGTGTCAATGTGTGTGAGTGTGCTTGTCAATGTGTGTGTGTGTGTCAATGTGTGTCATTGTGTGTGTGTCAATGTGTGTGTGTATGTCAATGTGTGTGTGTGTGTCAATGTGTGTATGTGTGTGTGTGTGTTAATGTGTGTGAGTGTGTGTGTCAATGTGCGTGTGTTAATGTGTGTGTGTGTCAATGTGTGTGTGTCAATGTGTGTGTGTGTCAATGTGTGTTTGTGTCAATGTGTGTGTGTCAATGTGTGTGAGTGTGTTTGTCAATGTGTGTGTGTGTCAATGTGTGTGTGTGTCAATGTGTGTGTGTCAATGTGTGTGTGTCAATGTGTGTATGTGTGTGTGTGTCAATGTGTGTGAGTGTGTGTGTGCAAATGTGTGTGTATCAATGTGTGTATGTGTGTGTGTCAATGTGTGTATGTCAATGTGTGTGTGTGTGTGTGTCAATGTGTGTGTGTGTCAATGTGTGTTTGTGTTACTGTGTGTGTGTGTCAACGTGTGTGTGTGTCAATGTGTGTGTGTGTCTGTCAATGTGTGTGTGTGTCAATGTGTGTGTGTTAGTGTGTGTGTGTCAATGTGTGTGTGTGTGTCAATGTGCGTGTGTGTCAGTGTGTGCGTGTCAATGTGTGTGGGTATGTGTGTCAATGTGTGTGAGTGTGTGTCAATGTGTGTGAGTGTGTGTGTGTCAATGTGTGTGTGTCAATGTGTGTGTCAGTGTGTGTGTGTGTCAATGTGTGTGTGTCAATGGGTGTATGTGTGTGTGTCAATTTGTGTGTGACAATGTGTGTATGTGTGTGTGTGTCAATGTGTGTGTGTGTGTCAGTGCGTGTGTGTCAGTGTGTGTGTGTGTGTCAATGTGTGTGTGTGTCAATGTGTGTATGTGTGTGTGTCAATGTGTGTGTGTATCAATGTGTGTGTGTGTGTCAATGTGTGTGTGTCAATGTGTGTATGTGTGTGTGCCAATGTGTGTGTGTGTCAATGTGTGTGTGTGTATGTGTGTCAATGTGTGTGTGTGTGTGTGTGTGTGTGTGTCAACGTGTGTGTGTGTCAATGTGTGTATGTGTCTGTCAATGTGTGTGTGTGTGTGTCAATGTGTGTGTGTGTGTGTGTCAGTGCGTGTGTGTCAGTGTGTGTGTGTGTGTCAATGTGTGTGTGTCAATGTGTGTGTGTGTCAATGTGTGTGTGTCAATTTGTGTGAGTGTGTTTGTCAATGTGTGTGTGTGTCAATGTGTGTCATTGTGTGTGTGTCAATGTGTGTGTGTGTGTGTGTGTGTGTTAATGTGTGTGAGTGTGTGTGTCAATGTGTGTGTGTTAATGTGTGTGTGTGTCAATGTGTGTGTGTCAATGTGTGTGTGTGTGTCAATGTGTGTTTGTGTCAATGTGTGTGTGTCAATGTGTGTGAGTGTGTTTGTCAATGTGTGTGTGTGTGTGTCAATGTGTGTGTGTGTCAATGTGTGTATGTGTGTGTGCCAATGTGTGTGTGTGTATGTGTGTCAATGTGTGTGTGTGTGTGTGTGTGTGTGTGTCAACGTGTGTGTGTGTCAATGTGTGTATGTGTCTGTCAATGTGTGTGTGTGTGTGTCAATGTGTGTGTGTGTGTGTCAGTGCGTGTGTGTCAGTGTGTGTGTGTGTGTCAATGTGTGTGTGTCAATGTGTGTGTGTGTCAATGTGTGTGTGTCAATTTGTGTGAGTGTGTTTGTCAATGTGTGTGTGTGTGTCAATGTGTGTCATTGTGTGTGTGTCAATGTGTGTGTGTATGTCAATGTGTGTGTGTGTGTCAATGTGTGTATGTGGGTGTGTGTGTTAATGTGTGTGAGTGTGTGTGTCAATGTGTGTGTGTTAATGTGTGTGTGTGTCAATGTGTGTGTGTCAATGTGTGTGTGTGTGTCAATGTGTGTTTGTGTCAATGTGTGTGTGTCAATGTGTGTGAGTGTGTTTGTCAATGTGTGTGTGTGTCAATGTGTGTGTGTGTCAATGTGTGTGTGTCAATGTGTGTATGTGTGTGTGTGTGTGTCAATGTGTGTGAGTGTGTGTGTGCAAATATGTGTGTATCAATGTGTGTATGTGTGTGTGTCAATGTGTGTATGTCAATGTGTGTGTGTGTGTGTGTCAATGTGTGTGTGTGTGTCAATGTGTGTTTGTGTTACTGTGTGTGTGTGTCAACGTGTGTGTGTGTCAATGTGTGTGTGTGTCTGTCAATGTGTGTGTGTGTCAGTATGTGTGTGTCAATGTGTGTCAATGTGTGTGTGTTAGTGTGTGTGTGTCAATGTGTGTGTGTGTGTCAATGTGCGTGTATGTCAGTGTGTGTGTGTCAATGTGTGTGGGTATGTGTGTCAATGTGTGTGTGTCAATGTGTGTCAATGTGTGTGTGTGTCAATGTGTGTGGGTATGTGTGTCAATGTGTGTGTGTCAATGTGTGTGGGTATGTGTGTCAATGTGTGTGTGTCAATGTGTGTCAATGTGTGTGTGTGTCAATGTGTGTGTGTCAATGTGTGTGAGTGTGCTTGTCAATGTGTGTGTGTGTGTCAATGTGTGTCATTGTGTGTGTGTCAATGTGTGTGTGTATGTCAATGTGTGTGTGTGTGTCAATGTGTGTATGTGTGTGTGTGTGTTAATGTGTGTGAGTGTGTGTGTCAATGTGCGTGTGTTAATGTGTGTGTGTGTCAATGTGTGTGTGTCAATGTGTGTGTGTCAATGTGTGTGAGTGTGTTTGTCAATGTGTGTGTGTGTCAATGTGTGTGTGTGTCAATGTGTGTGTGTTAGTGTGTGTGTGTCAATGTGTGTGTGTGTGTCAATGTGCGTGTGTGTCAGTGTGTGCGTGTCAATGTGTGTGGGTATGTGTGTCAATGTGTGTGAGTGTGTGTCAATGTGTGTGAGTGTGTGTGTGTCAATGTGTGTGTGTCAATGTGTGTGTCAGTGTGTGTGTGTGTCAATGTGTGTGTGTCAATGGGTGTATGTGTGTGTGTCAATTTGTGTGTGACAATGTGTGTATGTGTGTGTGTGTCAATGTGTGTGTGTGTGTCAGTGCGTGTGTGTCAGTGTGTGTGTGTGTGTCAGTGTGTGTGTGTGTCAATGTGTGTATGTGTGTGTGTCAATGTGTGTGTGTATCAATGTGTGTGTGTGTGTCAATGTGTGTGTGTCAATGTGTGTATGTGTGTGTGCCAATGTGTGTGTGTGTCAATGTGTGTGTGTGTATGTGTGTCAATGTGTGTGTGTGTGTGTGTGTGTGTGTGTGTCAACGTGTGTGTGTGTCAATGTGTGTATGTGTCTGTCAATGTGTGTGTGTGTGTGTCAATGTGTGTGTGTGTGTGTCAGTGCGTGTGTGTCAGTGTGTGTGTGTGTGTCAATGTGTGTGTGTCAATGTGTGTGTGTGTCAATGTGTGTGTGTCAATTTGTGTGAGTGTGTTTGTCAATGTGTGTGTGTGTCAATGTGTGTCATTGTGTGTGTGTCAATGTGTGTGTGTATGTCAATGTGTGTGTGTGTGTCAATGTGTGTATGTGTGTGTGTGTGTGTTAATGTGTGTGAGTGTGTGTGTCAATGTGTGTGTGTTAATGTGTGTGTGTGTCAATGTGTGTGTGTCAATGTGTGTGTGTGTGTCAATGTGTGTTTGTGTCAATGTGTGTGTGTCAATGTGTGTGAGTGTGTTTGTCATTGTGTGTGTGTGTGTGTCAATGTGTGTGTGTGTCAATGTGTGTATGTGTGTGTGCCAATGTGTGTGTGTGTATGTGTGTCAATGTGTGTGTGTGTGTGTGTGTGTGTGTGTCAACGTGTGTGTGTGTCAATGTGTGTATGTGTCTGTCAATGTGTGTGTGTGTGTGTCAATGTGTGTGTGTGTGTGTCAGTGCGTGTGTGTCAGTGTGTGTGTGTGTGTCAATGTGTGTGTGTCAATGTGTGTGTGTGTCAATGTGTGTGTGTCAATTTGTGTGAGTGTGTTTGTCAATGTGTGTGTGTGTGTCAATGTGTGTCATTGTGTGTGTGTCAATGTGTGTGTGTATGTCAATGTGTGTGTGTGTGTCAATGTGTGTATGTGGGTGTGTGTGTTAATGTGTGTGAGTGTGTGTGTCAATGTGTGTGTGTTAATGTGTGTGTGTGTCAATGTGTGTGTGTCAATGTGTGTGTGTGTGTCAATGTGTGTTTGTGTCAATGTGTGTGTGTCAATGTGTGTGAGTGTGTTTGTCAATGTGTGTGTGTGTCAATGTGTGTGTGTGTCAATGTGTGTGTGTCAATGTGTGTATGTGTGTGTGTGTGTGTCAATGTGTGTGAGTGTGTGTGTGCAAATGTGTGTGTATCAATGTGTGTATGTGTGTGTGTCAATGTGTGTATGTCAATGTGTGTGTGTGTGTGTGTCAATGTGTGTGTGTGTGTCAATGTGTGTTTGTGTTACTGTGTGTGTGTGTCAACGTGTGTGTGTGTCAATGTGTGTGTGTGTCTGTCAATGTGTGTGTGTGTCAGTATGTGTGTGTCAATGTGTGTCAATGTGTGTGTGTTAGTGTGTGTGTGTCAATGTGTGTGTGTGTGTCAATGTGCGTGTATGTCAGTGTGTGTGTGTCAATGTGTGTGGGTATGTGTGTCAATGTGTGTGTGTCAATGTGTGTCAATGTGTGTGTGTGTCAATGTGTGTGGGTATGTGTGTCAATGTGTGTGTGTCAATGTGTGTGGGTATGTGTGTCAATGTGTGTGTGTCAATGTGTGTCAATGTGTGTGTGTGTCAATGTGTGTGTGTCAATGTGTGTGAGTGTGCTTGTCAATGTGTGTGTGTGTGTCAATGTGTGTCATTGTGTGTGTGTCAATGTGTGTGTGTATGTCAATGTGTGTGTGTGTGTCAATGTGTGTATGTGTGTGTGTGTGTTAATGTGTGTGAGTGTGTGTGTCAATGTGCGTGTGTTAATGTGTGTGTGTGTCAATGTGTGTGTGTCAATGTGTGTGTGTGTCAATGTGTGTTTGTGTCAATGTGTGTGTGTCAATGTGTGTGAGTGTGTTTGTCAATGTGTGTGTGTGTCAATGTGTGTGTGTGTCAATGTGTGTGTGTCAATGTGTGTGTGTCAATGTGTGTATGTGTGTGTGTGTCAATGTGTGTGAGTGTGTGTGTGCAAATGTGTGTGTATCAATGTGTGTATGTGTGTGTGTCAATGTGTGTATGTCAATGTGTGTGTGTGTGTGTGTCAATGTGTGTGTGTGTCAATGTGTGTTTGTGTTACTGTGTGTGTGTGTCAACGTGTGTGTGTGTCAATGTGTGTGTGTGTCTGTCAATGTGTGTGTGTGTCAATGTGTGTGTGTTAGTGTGTGTGTGTCAATGTGTGTGTGTGTGTCAATGTGCGTGTGTGTCAGTGTGTGCGTGTCAATGTGTGTGGGTATGTGTGTCAATGTGTGTGAGTGTGTGTCAATGTGTGTGAGTGTGTGTGTGTCAATGTGTGTGTGTCAATGTGTGTGTCAGTGTGTGTGTGTGTCAATGTGTGTGTGTCAATGGGTGTATGTGTGTGTGTCAATTTGTGTGTGACAATGTGTGTATGTGTGTGTGTGTCAATGTGTGTGTGTGTGTCAGTGCGTGTGTGTCAGTGTGTGTGTGTGTGTCAATGTGTGTGTGTGTCAATGTGTGTATGTGTGTGTGTCAATGTGTGTGTGTATCAATGTGTGTGTGTGTGTCAATGTGTGTGTGTCAATGTGTGTATGTGTGTGTGCCAATGTGTGTGTGTGTCAATGTGTGTGTGTGTATGTGTGTCAATGTGTGTGTGTGTGTGTGTGTGTGTGTCAACGTGTGTGTGTGTCAATGTGTGTATGTGTCTGTCAATGTGTGTGTGTGTGTGTCAATGTGTGTGTGTGTGTGTGTCAGTGCGTGTGTGTCAGTGTGTGTGTGTGTGTCAATGTGTGTGTGTCAATGTGTGTGTGTGTCAATGTGTGTGTGTCAATTTGTGTGAGTGTGTTTGTCAATGTGTGTGTGTGTCAATGTGTGTCATTGTGTGTGTGTCAATGTGTGTGTGTATGTCAATGTGTGTGTGTGTGTCAATGTGTGTATGTGTGTGTGTGTGTGTTAATGTGTGTGAGTGTGTGTGTCAATGTGTGTGTGTTAATGTGTGTGTGTGTCAATGTGTGTGTGTCAATGTGTGTGTGTGTGTCAATGTGTGTTTGTGTCAATGTGTGTGTGTCAATGTGTGTGAGTGTGTTTGTCAATGTGTGTGTGTGTGTCAATGTGTGTGTGTGTCAATGTGTGTGTGTCAATGTGTGTGTGTCAATGTGTGTATGTGTGTGTGTGTCAATGTGTGTGAGTGTGTGTGTGCAAATGTGTGTGTATCAATGTGTGTATGTGTGTGTGTCAATGTGTGTATGTCAATGTGTGTGTGTGTGTGTGTGTCAATGTGTGTGTGTGTCAATGTGTGTTTGTGTTACTGTGTGTGTGTGTCAACGTGTGTGTGTCAATGTGTGTGTGTGTCTGTCAATGTGTGTGTGTGTCAGTATGTGTGTGTCAATGTGTGTCAATGTGTGTGTGTTAGTGTGTGTGTGTCAATGTGTGTGTGTGTGTCAATGTGCGTGTATGTCAGTGTGTGTGTGTCAATGTGTGTGGGTATGTGTGTCAATGTGTGTGTGTGTGCCAATGTGTGTATGTGTGTGTGTGTGTGTATTAATGTGTGTGAGTGTGTGTGTCAATGTGTGTGTGTTAATGTGTGTGTGTGTCAATGTGTGTGTGTCAATGTGTGTGTGTGTGTCAATGTGTGTTTGTGTCAATGTGTGTGTGTCAATGTGTGTGAGTGTGTTTGTCAATGTGTGTGTGTGTCAATGTGTGTGTGTGTCAATGTGTGTGTGTCAATGTGTGTATGTGTGTGTGTGTTTCAATGTGTGTGAGTGTGTGTGTGCAAATGTGTGTGTATCAATGTGTGTATGTGTGTGTGTCAATGTGTGTATGTCAATGTGTGTGTGTGTGTGTGTGTGTGTGAATGTGTGTGTGTCAATGTGTGTTTGTGTTACTGTGTGTGTGTGTCAACGTGTGTGTGTGTCAATGTGTGTGTGTGTCTGTCAATGTGTGTGTGTGTCAGTATGTGTGTGTCAATGTGTGTCAATGTGTGTGTGTTAGTGTGTGTGTGTCAATGTGTATGTGTGTGTCAATGTGCGTGTATGTCAGTGTGTGTGTGTCAATGTGTGTGGGTATGTGTGTCAATGTGTGTGTGTGTGTCAATGTGTATGTGTGTGTGTGTCAATGTGTGTGAGTGTGTGTCAATGTGTGTGAGTGTGTGTGTGTCAATGTGTGTATGTCAATGTGTGTGTCAGTGTGTTTGTGTGTCAATGTGTGTGTGTCAATGGGTGTATGTGTGTGTGTCAATTTGTGTGTGACAATGTGTGTATGTGTGTGTGTGTCAATGTGTGTGTGTGTGTCAGTGCGTGTGTGTCAGTGTGTGTGTCAATGTGTGTGTGTGTGTGTCAATGTGTGTGTGTTTCAATGTGTGTGTGTGTCAATGTGTGTGTGTCAATGTGTGTATGTGTGTGTGCCAATGTGTGTGTGTGTCAATGTGTGTGTGTATGTGTGTCAATGTGTGTGTGTGTGTGTGTGTGTGTCAACGTGTGTGTGTGTCAATGTGTGTATGTGTCTGTCAATGTGTGTGTGTGTGCCAATGTGTGTGTGTCAATGTGTGTCAATGTGTGTGTGTCAATGTGTGTGTGTCAATGTGTGTGTCAATGTGTGTGAGAGTGTGTCAATGTGCGTGTGTGTCAATGTGTGCTTGTCAATGTGTGTGTCAACCTGTGTATGTCGATGTGTGTGTGTGTGTGTGTGTGTGTGTCAATGTGTGTATGTGTGTGTGTTTCAATGTGTGTGTGTGTATTTGTGTCAATGTGTGTGTGAGTGTGTGTGTGTCAATGTGTGTATGTGTGTGTGTTTCAATGTGTGTGTGTCAATGTGTGTGTGTCAATGTGTGTATGTGTGTGTGTGTCAATGTGTGTGTGTGTACGTGTGTCAACGTGTGTGTGTGAGTGTGTGTCTGTGTGTGTGTCAATGTGTGTGGGTGTCAATGTGTGTGTGTGAGTGTGTCGGTGTGTGTGTGTGTGTGTCAATGTATGTGTGTGTGTGTCAATGTGTCTGTTTGTGTGTGTCAATGTGTATATGTGTGTGTGTGTCAATGTGTGTGTGTCAATGTGTATGTGTGTGTATCAATGTGTGTGAGTGTGTGTGTGTCAATGTGTGTATGTGTGTGTGTGTCAGTGTGTGTGTGTGACAATGTGTGTCAATGTGTGTGTGTCTGTGAGAGTGAGTGTGTGAGAGTGAGTGTGTGTGAGAGAGAGTGTGTGAGAGTGTGTGTGTGTGAGAGTGTATGAGAGTGTATGTGTGAGGGTGAGTGTGTGTGACAGTGAGTGTGAGAGCAAGTGTGTGTGACAGTGTGTGTGTGTGAAAGTGAGTGTGTGTGAGTGTGTGTGTGTGTGAGAGTGAGTCTGTATGAGAGTGTGTGTGTATGAGAGTGTGTGTGTATGAGAGTGAGTGTGTATGAGAGTGAGTGTGTGTTGGTGTGTTAGTAAGTGTGTGTGAGAGTGAGTGTGTGTGAGAGAGAGTGTGTGAGAGTGTGTGTGTGTGAGAGTGTGTATGAGAGTGTATGTGTGAGGGTGAGTGTGTGTGACAGTGAGTGTGAGAGTAAGTGTGTGTGACAGTGTGTGTGTGTGAAAGTGAGTGTGTGTGAGTGTGTGTGTGTGTGAGAGTGAGTCTGTATGAGAGTGTGTGTGTATGAGAGTGTGTGTGTATGAGAGTGAGTGTGTATGAGAGTGAGTGTGTGTTGGTGTGTTAGTGAGTGTGTGTGAGAGTATGTGTATGAGAGTGAGTGTATATGAGAGAGAGTGTGTGTGAGAGTGAGTGTGTATGAAAGTGTGTGTGTATGAGAGTGAGTGTGTATGAGAGTGAGTGTGTGTGAGAGTGTGTGTGTGAGAGAGAGTGTGTATGAGAATGAGTGTGTGTGAGAGTGAGTGTGTGTGAGAGTGTGTGTGTATGAGAGTGAGTATGTGTGAGAGTGAGTGTGTGTGAGTGTGTGTGTATGAGAGTGAGTGTGTGTGAGAGAGAGTGTGTATGAGAATAAGTGTGTGAGAGTGAGTGTGTGTGAGAGTGTGTGTGTGTATGAGAGTGTGTGTGTGAGAGTGAGTGTGTGTGAGGGTGTGTGTGTATGAGAGTGAGTGTGTGTGAGAGTGTGTGTGTATGAGAAGGAGTGTGTGTGAGAGTGAGTGTGTGTGAGAGTGTGTGTGTATGAGAGTGAGTGTGTGTGAGAGAGAGTGTGTATGAGAATGGGTGTGTGTGAGAGTGAGTGTGTGTGTATGAGAGTATGTGTTTGAGAGTGAGTGTGTATGAGAGTGTGTGTATGTGAGAGTGTGTGTATGTGAGAGTGAGTGTGTGTGAGAGTGAGTGTGTGTGAGAGTGTGTGTATGAGAGTGAGTGTATATGAGAGAGAGTGTGTGTGAGAGTGAGTGTGTATGAGAGTGTGTGTGTATGAGAGTGAGTGTGTATGAGAGTGAGTGTGTGTGAGTGTGTGTGTGAGAGAGAGTGTGTATGAGAATGAGTGTGTGTGAGAGTGAGTGTGTGTGAGAGTGTGTGTGTATGAGAGTGAGTATGTGTGAGAGTGAGTGTGTGTGTATGAGAGTGAGTGTGTGTGAGAGAGAGTGTGTATGCGAATAAGTGTGTGAGAGTGAGTGTGTGTGAGTGTGTGTGAGAGTGAGTGTGTGTGAGTGAGTGTGTGTGAGGGTGTGTGTGTATGAGAGTGAGTGTGTGTGAGAGTGTGTGTGTATGAGAATGAGTGTGTGTGAGAGTGAGTGTGTGTGAGAGTGTGTGTGTATGAGAGTGAGTGTGTGTGAGAGAGAGTGTGTATGAGAATGGGTGTGTGTGAGAGTGAGTGTGTGTGAGAGTGTGTGTGTATGAGAGTATGTGTTTGAGAGTGAGTGTGTATGAGAGTGTGTGTATGTGAGAGTGTGTGTATGTGAGAGTGAGTGTGTGTGAGAGTGAGTGTGTGTGAGTGTGTGTGAGAGTGAGTGTGTGTGAGAGTGAGTGTGTGTGAGTGTGTGTGTGTGAGAGAGTGAGTGTGTGTGAGAGTGAGTGTGTGTGAGTGTGTGTGAGAGTGAGTGTGTGTGAGAGTGTGTATGAGAGGGAGTGTGTGTGAGAATGAGTGTGTATGAGAATGTGTGTGAAAGTGAGTGTGTGTGAGTGTGTGTGAGAGTGAGTGTGTGTGTGAGTGTGTGTGAGAGTGAGTGTGTGTGAGAGTGAGCGTGTGTGAGTTTGCGTTAGAGTGAGTGTGTGTGAGAGTGAGTGTGTGTGAGAGTGAGTGTGTGTGAGTGTGTGTGTGTGTGTGAGAGTGAGTGTGTGTGAGTGAGTGTGTGTGTGAGAGTGAGTGTATGTGAGAGTGTGTGTGTGTGTGTGTGAGTGTGTGAGTGTGTGTGAGAGTGAGTGTGTGTGAGTGTGTGTGAGTGTGAGTGTGTGTGAGCGTGTGTGAGATTGAGTGTGTGTGTGAGTGTGTGTGTGAGTGTGTGTGAGAGTGAGTGTGTGTGAGTGTGTGTGAGTGAGTGTGTGTGAGTGAGTGTGTGTGTGTGAATGTGTGTGAGAGTGAGTGTATGTGAGAGTGAGTGTGTGTGAGAGTGTGTGTGAGAGTGTGTCAATGTGCGTGTGTGTCAATGTGTGCTTGTCAATGTGTGTGTCAACCTGTGTATGTCGATGTGTGTGTGTGTGTGTGTGTGTGTATGTGTGTGTGTTTCAATGTGTGTGTGTGTATTTGTGTCAATGTGTGTGTGAGTGTGTGTGTGTCAATGTGTGTATGTGTGTGTGTTTCAATGTGTGTGTGTCAATGTGTGTGTGTCAATGTGTGTATGTGTGTGTGTGTCAATGTGTGTGTGTGTACGTGTGTCAACGTGTGTGTGTGAGTGTGTGTCTGTGTGTGTGTCAATGTGTGTGGGTGTCAATGTGTGTGTGTGAGTGTGTCGGTGTGTGTGTGTGTGTGTGTCAATGTGTGTGTGTGTGTCAATGTGTCTGTTTGTGTGTGTCAATGTGTATATGTGTGTGTGTGTCAATGTGTGTGTGTCAATGTGTATGTGTGTGTATCAATGTGTGTGAGTGTGTGTGTGTCAATGTGTGTATGTGTGTGTGTGTCAGTGTGTGTGTGTGACAATGTGTGTCAATGTGTGTGTGTCTGTGAGAGTGAGTGTGTGAGAGTGAGTGTGTGTGAGAGAGAATGTGTGAGAGTGTGTGTGTGTGAGAGTGTATGAGAGTGTATGTGTGAGGGTGAGTGTGTGTGACAGTGAGTGTGAGAGCAAGTGTGTGTGACAGTGTGTGTGTGTGAAAGTGAGTGTGTGTGAGTGTGTGTGTGTGTGAGAGTGAGTCTGTATGAGAGTGTGTGTGTATGAGAGTGTGTGTGTATGAGAGTGAGTGTGTATGAGAGTGAGTGTGTGTTGGTGTGTTAGTAAGTGTGTGTGAGAGTGAGTGTGTGTGAGAGAGAGTGTGTGAGAGTGTGTGTGTGTGAGAGTGTGTATGAGAGTGTATGTGTGAGGGTGAGTGTGTGTGACAGTGAGTGTGAGAGTAAGTGTGTGTGACAGTGTGTGTGTGTGAAAGTGAGTGTGTGTGAGTGTGTGTGTGTGTGAGAGTGAGTCTGTATGAGAGTGTGTGTGTATGAGAGTGTGTGTGTATGAGAGTGAGTGTGTATGAGAGTGAGTGTGTGTTGGTGTGTTAGTGAGTGTGTGTGAGAGTATGTGTATGAGAGTGAGTGTATATGAGAGAGAGTGTGTGTGAGAGTGAGTGTGTATGAAAGTGTGTGTGTATGAGAGTGAGTGTGTATGAGAGTGAGTGTGTGTGAGAGTGTGTGTGTGAGAGAGAGTGTGTATGAGAATGAGTGTGTGTGAGAGTGAGTGTGTGTGAGAGTGTGTGTGTATGAGAGTGAGTATGTGTGAGAGTGAGTGTGTGTGAGTGTGTGTGTATGAGAGTGAGTGTGTGTGAGAGAGAGTGTGTATGAGAATAAGTGTGTGAGAGTGAGTGTGTGTGAGAGTGTGTGTGTGTATGAGAGTGTGTGTGTGAGAGTGAGTGTGTGTGAGGGTGTGTGTGTATGAGAGTGAGTGTGTGTGAGAGTGTGTGTGTATGAGAAGGAGTGTGTGTGAGAGTGAGTGTGTGTGAGAGTGTGTGTGTATGAGAGTGAGTGTGTGTGAGAGAGAGTGTGTATGAGAATGGGTGTGTGTGAGAGTGAGTGTGTGTGTATGAGAGTATGTGTTTGAGAGTGAGTGTGTATGAGAGTGTGTGTATGTGAGAGTGTGTGTATGTGAGAGTGAGTGTGTGTGAGAGTGAGTGTGTGTGAGAGTGTGTGTATGAGAGTGAGTGTATATGAGAGAGAGTGTGTGTGAGAGTGAGTGTGTATGAGAGTGTGTGTGTATGAGAGTGAGTGTGTATGAGAGTGAGTGTGTGTGAGTGTGTGTGTGAGAGAGAGTGTGTATGAGAATGAGTGTGTGTGAGAGTGAGTGTGTGTGAGAGTGTGTGTGTATGAGAGTGAGTATGTGTGAGAGTGAGTGTGTGTGAGTGTGTGTGTATGAGAGTGAGTGTGTGTGAGAGAGAGTGTGTATGCGAATAAGTGTGTGAGAGTGAGTGTGTGTGAGAGTGTGTGTGTGTATGAGAGTGTGTGTGTGAGAGTGAGTGTGTGTGAGGGTGTGTGTGTATGAGAGTGAGTGTGTGTGAGAGTGTGTGTGTATGAGAATGAGTGTGTGTGAGAGTGAGTGTGTGTGAGAGTGTGTGTGTATGAGAGTGAGTGTGTGTGAGAGAGAGTGTGTATGAGAATGGGTGTGTGTGAGAGTGAGTGTGTGTGAGAGTGTGTGTGTATGAGAGTATGTGTTTGAGAGTGAGTGTGTATGAGAGTGTGTGTATGTGAGAGTGTGTGTATGTGAGAGTGAGTGTGTGTGAGAGTGAGTGTGTGTGAGTGTGTGTGAGAGTGAGTGTGTGTGAGAGTGAGTGTGTGTGAGTGTGTGTGTGTGAGAGAGTGAGTGTGTGTGAGAGTGAGTGTGTGTGAGTGTGTGTGAGAGTGAGTGTGTGTGAGAGTGTGTATGAGAGGGAGTGTGTGTGAGAATGAGTGTGTATGAGAATGTGTGTGAAAGTGAGTGTGTGTGAGTGTGTGTGAGAGTGAGTGTGTGTGAGTGTGTGTGAGAGTGAGTGTGTGTGAGAGTGAGCGTGTGTGAGAGTGAGTGTGTGTGAGAGTGAGTGTGTGTGAGAGTGAGTGTGTGTGAGTGTGTGTGTGTGTGAGAGAGTGAGTGTGTGTGAGTGAGTGTGTGTGTGAGAGTGAGTGTATGTGAGAGTGTGTGTGTGTGTGTGTGAGTGTGTGAGTGTGTGTGAGAGTGAGTGTGTGTGAGTGTGTGTGAGTGTGAGTGTGTGTGAGCGTGTGTGAGATTGAGTGTGTGTGTGAGTGTGTGTGTGAGTGTGTGTGAGAGTGAGTGTGTGTGAGTGTGTGTGAGTGAGTGTGTGTGAGTGAGTGTGTGTGTGAATGTGTGTGAGAGTGAGTGTATGTGAGAGTGAGTGTGTGTGAGAGTGTGTGTGAGAGTGTGTGAGAGTGTGTGTGAGAGTGAGTGTGTGTGAGAGTGTGTGTGAGAGTGTGTGAGAGTGTGTGTGAGAGTGAGTGTGTGTGATTGTGTGAGTGTGTGTGAGAGTGAGTGTGTGTGAGCGTGTGTGAGTGTGAGTGTGTGTGAGAGTGAGTGGGTGTGAGTGTGTGTGAGAGTGTGTGTGAGTGTGTGTGAGAGTGTGTGTGAGAGTGAGTGTGTGTGAGAGTGAGTATGTGAGAGTGAGTGTGTGTGAGAGTGAGTGCGTGTGAGTGTGTGTGAGTGTGTGTGTGAGAGTGAGTGTGAGAGTGAGTGTGTGTGTGTGTGTGTGTGAGAGCGTGTGTGAGAGTGAGTGTGTGTGTGAGAGTGAGTGTGTGTGAGAGTGAGTGTGTGTGTGAGTGTCAGTGTGTGTGAGAGTGTGTGTGAGTGAGTGTGTGTGACAGTGTGTGTGAGAGTGAGTGTGTGTGAGTGTGTGTGAGTGTGAGTGTGTGTGAGAGTGTGTGTGAGAGTGAGTGTGTGTGAGTGTGAGTGTGTGTGAGAGTGTGTGTGAGAGTGAGTGTGAGAGTGAGTGTGTGTGAGTGAGTGTATGTGTGTGTGTGTGAGAGTGTGTGTGAGAGTGAGTGTGAGAGTGAGTGTGTGTGTGAGTGTGAGTGTGTGTGAGAGTGTGCGTGAGAGAGAGTGTGTGTGAGAGTGTGTGTGAGAGTGAGTGTGTGTGAGAGTGTGAGTGTATGAGAGTGAGTGTGTGTGAGAGAGAGTGTGTATGAGAATGGGTGTGTGTGAGAGTGAGTGTGTGCGAGAGTGTGTGTGTATGAGAGTAGGTGTTTGAGAGTGAGTGTGTATGAGAGTGTGTGTATGTGAGAGTGTGTGTATGAGAGAGTGAGTGTGTGTGAGAGTGAGAGTGTGTGAGAGTGTGTGTGAGAGTGAGTGTGTGTGAGAGTGAGTGTGTGTGAGTGTGTGTGTGTGAGAGAGTGAGTGTGTGTGGGAGTGAGTGTGTGTGAGTGTGTGTGAGAGTGAGTGTGTGTGAGAGTGTGTATGAGAGTGAGTGTGTGTGAGAATGAGTGTGTATGAGAGTGTGTGTGAAAGTGAGTGTGTGTGAGTGTGTGTGAGAGTGAGTGTGTGTGTGAGTGTGTGTGAGAGTGAGTGTGTGTGAGAGTGAGCGTGTGTGAGTTTGTGTTAGAGTGAGTGTGTGTGAGAGTGAGTGTGTGTGAGAGTGAGTGTGTGTGAGTGTGTGTGTGTGTGAGAGTGAGTGTGTGTGAGTGAGTGTGTGTGTGAGAGTGAGTGTATGTGAGAGTGAGTGTGTGTGTGTGTGAGTGTGTGAGTGTGTGTGAGAGTGAGTGTGTGTGACTGTGTGTGAGTGTGAGTGTGTGTGAGCGTGTGTGAGATTGAGTGTGTGTGTGAGTGTGTGTGTGTGTGTGTGAGAGTGTGTGTGAGAGTGAGTGTGTGTGAGTGTGTGTGAGTGTGTGAGAGTGAGTGTGTGTGAGTGAGTGTGTGTGTGAATGTGTGTGAGAGTGAGTGTATGTGAGAGTGAGTGTGTGTGAGAGTGTGTGTGAGAGTGTGTGAGAGTGTGTGTGAGAGTGAGTGTGTGTGAGAGTGTGTGTGAGAGTGTGTGAGAGTGTGTGTGAGAGTGTGTGAGAGTGTGTGTGAGAGTGAGTGTGTGTGAGAGTGTGTGTGTATGAGAGTGAGTATGTGTGAGAGTGAGTGTGTGTGAGTGTGTGTGTATGAGAGTGAGTGTGTGTGAGAGAGAGTGTGTATGCGAATAAGTGTGTGAGAGTGAGTGTGTGTGAGAGTGTGTGTGTGTATGAGAGTGTGTGTGTGAGAGTGAGTGTGTGTGAGGGTGTGTGTGTATGAGAGTGAGTGTGTGTGAGAGTGTGTGTGTATGAGAATGAGTGTGTGTGAGAGTGAGTGTGTGTGAGAGTGTGTGTGTATGAGAGTGAGTGTGTGTGAGAGAGAGTGTGTATGAGAATGGGTGTGTGTGAGAGTGAGTGTGTGTGAGAGTGTGTGTGTATGAGAGTATGTGTTTGAGAGTGAGTGTGTATGAGAGTGTGTGTATGTGAGAGTGTGTGTATGTGAGAGTGAGTGTGTGTGAGAGTGAGTGTGTGTGAGTGTGTGTGAGAGTGAGTGTGTGTGAGAGTGAGTGTGTGTGAGTGTGTGTGTGTGAGAGAGTGAGTGTGTGTGAGAGTGAGTGTGTGTGAGTGTGTGTGAGAGTGAGTGTGTGTGAGAGTGTGTATGAGAGGGAGTGTGTGTGAGAATGAGTGTGTATGAGAATGTGTGTGAAAGTGAGTGTGTGTGAGTGTGTGTGAGAGTGAGTGTGTGTGTGAGTGTGTGTGAGAGTGAGTGTGTGTGAGAGTGAGCGTGTGTGAGTTTGCGTTAGAGTGAGTGTGTGTGAGAGTGAGTGTGTGTGAGAGTGAGTGTGTGTGAGAGTGAGTGTGTGTGAGTGTGTGTGTGTGTGTGAGAGTGAGTGTGTGTGAGTGAGTGTGTGTGTGAGAGTGAGTGTATGTGAGAGTGTGTGTGTGTGTGTGAGTGTGTGAGTGTGTGTGAGAGTGAGTGTGTGTGAGTGTGTGTGAGTGTGAGTGTGTGTGAGCGTGTGTGAGATTGAGTGTGTGTGTGAGTGTGTGTGTGAGTGTGTGTGAGAGTGTGTGTGAGAGTGTGTGTGAGTGTGTGTGAGTGAGTATGTGTGAGTGAGTGTGTGTGTGAATGTGTGTGAGAGTGAGTGTATGTGAGAGTGAGTGTGTGTGAGAGTGTGTATGAGAGGGAGTGTGTGTGAGAATGAGTGTGTATGAGAGTGTGTGTGAAAGTGAGTGTGTGTGAGTGTGTGTGAGAGTGAGTGTGTGTGTGAGTGTGTGTGAGAGTGAGTGTGTGTGAGAGTGAGCGTGTGTGAGTTTGCGTTAGAGTGAGTGTGTGTGAGAGTGAGTGTGTGTGAGAGTGAGTGTGTGTGAGTGTGTGTGTGTGTGTGAGAGTGAGTGTGTGTGAGTGAGTGTGTGTGTGAGAGTGAGTGTATGTGAGAGTGTGTGTGTGTGTGAGTGTGTGAGTGTGTGTGAGAGTGAGTGTGTGTGAGTGTGTGTGAGTGTGTGTGAGCGTGTGTGAGATTGAGTGTGTGTGTGAGTGTGTGTGTGAGTGTGTGTGAGAGTGTGTGTGAGAGTGAGTGTGTGTGAGTGTGTGTGAGTGAGTGTGTGTGAGTGAGTGTGTGTGTGAATGTGTGTGAGAGTGAGTGTATGTGAGAGTGAGTGTGTGTGAGAGTGTGTGTGAGAGTGTGTGAGAGTGTGTGTGAGAGTGAGTGTGGGTGAGAGTGTGTGTGAAAGTGTGTGAGAGTGTGTGTGAGAGTGAGTGTGTGTGATTGTGTGAGTGTGTGTGAGAGTGAGTGTGTGTGAGCGTGTGTGAGTGTGAGTGTGTGTGAGTGTGTGTGAGAGTGAGTGTGTGTGAGTGTGTGTGAGAGTGTGTGTGAGTGTGTGTGAGAGTGTGTGTGAGAGTGAGTGTGTGTGAGAGTGTGTGTGAGAGTGTGTGAGAGTGTGTGTGAGAGTGAGTGTGTGTGATTGTGTGAGTGTGTGTGAGAGTGAGTGTGTGTGAGTGTGTGTGTATGACAGTGAGTATGTGTGAGAGTGAGTGTGTGTGAGTGTGTGTGTATGAGAGTGAGTGTGTGTGAGAGAGAGTGTGTATGCGAATAAGTGTGTTAGAGTGAGTGTGTGTGAGAGTGTGTGTGTGTATGAGAGTGTGTGTGTGAGAGTGAGTGTGTGTGAGGGTGTGTGTGTATGAGAGTGAGTGTGTGTGAGAGTGTGTGTGTATGAGAATGAGTGTGTGTGAGAGTGAGTGTGTGTGAGAGTGTGTGTGTATGAGAGTGAGTGTGTGTGAGAGAGAGTGTGTATGAGAATGGGTGTGTGTGAGAGTGAGTGTGTGTGAGAGTGTGTGTGTATGAGAGTATGTGTTTGAGAGTGAGTGTGTATGAGAGTGTGTGTATGTGAGAGTGTGTGTATGTGAGAGTGAGTGTGTGTGAGAGTGAGGGTGTGTGAGTGTGTGTGAGAGTGAGTGTGTGTGAGAGTGAGTGTGTGTGAGTGTGTGTGTGTGAGAGAGTGAGTGTGTGTGAGAGTGAGTGTGTGTGAGTGTGTGTGAGAGTGAGTGTGTGTGAGAGTGTGTATGAGAGGGAGTGTGTGTGAGAATGAGTGTGTATGAGAATGTGTGTGAAAGTGAGTGTGTGTGAGTGTGTGTGAGAGTGAGTGTGTGTGTGAGTGTGTGTGAGAGTGAGTGTGTGTGAGAGTGAGCGTGTGTGAGTTTGCGTTAGAGTGAGTGTGTGTGAGAGTGAGTGTGTGTGAGAGTGAGTGTGTGTGAGTGTGTGTGTGTGTGTGAGAGTGAGTGTGTGTGAGTGAGTGTGTGTGTGAGAGTGAGTGTATGTGAGAGTGTGTGTGTGTGTGTGTGAGTGTGTGAGTGTGTGTGAGAGTGAGTGTGTGTGAGTGTGTGTGAGTGTGAGTGTGTGTGAGCGTGTGTGAGATTGAGTGTGTGTGTGAGAGTGTGTGTGAGTGTGTGTGAGAGTGAGTGTGTGTGAGTGTGTGTGAGTGAGTGTGTGTGAGTGAGTGTGTGTGTGTGAATGTGTGTGAGAGTGAGTGTATGTGAGAGTGAGTGTGTGTGAGAGTGTGTGTGAGAGTGTGTGAGAGTGTGTGTGAGAGTGAGTGTGTGTGAGAGTGTGTGTGAGAGTGTGTGAGAGTGTGTGTGAGAGTGAGTGTGTGTGATTGTGTGAGTGTGTGTGAGAGTGAGTGTGTGTGAGCGTGTGTGAGTGTGAGTGTGTGTGAGAGTGAGTGGGTGTGAGTGTGTGTGAGAGTGTGTGTGAGTGTGTGTGAGAGTGTGTGTGAGAGTGAGTGTGTGTGAGAGTGAGTATGTGAGAGTGAGTGTGTGTGAGAGTGAGTGTGTGTGAGTGTGTGTGAGTGTGTGTGTGAGAGTGAGTGTGAGAGTGAGTGTGTGTGAGTGAGTGTGTGTGTGTGTGTGTGAGAGTGTGTGTGAGAGTGAGTGTGTGTGTGAGAGTGAGTGTGTGTGAGAGTGAGTGTGTGTGTGAGTGTCAGTGTGTGTGAGAGTGTGTGTGAGTGAGTGTGTGTGACAGTGTGTGTGAGAGTGAGTGTGTGTGAGTATGTGTGAGTGTGAGTGTGTGTGAGAGTGTGTGTGAGAGTGAGTGTGTGTGAGTGTGAGTGTGTGTGAGAGTGTGTGTGAGAGTGAGTGTGAGAGTGAGTGTGTGTGAGTGAGTGTATGTGTGTGTGTGTGAGAGTGTGTGTGAGAGTGAGTGTGAGAGTGAGTGTGTGTGTGAGTGTGAGTGTGTGTGAGAGTGTGCGTGAGAGAGAGTGTGTGTGAGAGTGTGTGTGAGAGTGAGTGTGTGTGAGAGTGTGAGTGTATGAGAGTGAGTGTGTGTGAGAGAGAGTGTGTATGAGAATGGGTGTGTGTGAGAGTGAGTGTGTGCGAGAGTGTGTGTGTATGAGAGTAGGTGTTTGAGAGTGAGTGTGTATGAGAGTGTGTGTATGTGAGAGTGTGTGTATGAGAGAGTGAGTGTGTGTGAGAGTGAGTGTGTGTGAGAGTGTGTGTGAGAGTGAGTGTGTGTGAGAGTGAGTGTGTGTGAGTGTGTGTGTGTGAGAGAGTGAGTGTGTGTGGGAGTGAGTGTGTGTGAGTGTGTGTGAGAGTGAGTGTGTGTGAGAGTGAGTGTGAGAGTGAGTGTGTGTGAGTGAGTGTGTGTGTGTGTGTGTGAGAGTGTGTGTGAGAGTGAGTGTGTGTGTGAGAGTGAGTGTGTGTGAGAGTGAGTGTGTGTGTGAGTGTCAGTGTGTGTGAGAGTGTGTGTGAGTGAGTGTGTGTAACAGTGTGTGTGAGAGTGAGTGTGTGTGAGTGTGTGTGAGTGTGAGTGTGTGTGAGAGTGTGTGTGAGAGTGAGTGTGTGTGAGTGTGAGTGTGTGTGAGAGTGTGTGTGAGAGTGAGTGTGAGAGTGAGTGTGTGTGAGTGAGTGTATGTGTGTGTGTGTGAGAGTGTGTGTGAGAGTGAGTGTGAGAGTGAGTGTGTGTGTGAGTGTGAGTGTGTGTGAGAGTGTGCGTGAGAGAGAGTGTGTGTGAGAGTGTGTGTGAGAGTGAGTGTGTGTGAGAGTGTGAGTGTATGAGAGTGAGTGTGTGTGAGAGAGAGTGTGTATGAGAATGGGTGTGTGTGAGAGTGAGTGTGTGCGAGAGTGTGTGTGTATGAGAGTAGGTGTTTGAGAGTGAGTGTGTATGAGAGTGTGTGTATGTGAGAGTGTGTGTATGAGAGAGTGAGTGTGTGTGAGAGTGAGTGTGTGTGAGAGTGTGTGTGAGAGTGAGTGTGTGTGAGAGTGAGTGTGTGTGAGTGTGTGTGTGTGAGAGAGTGAGTGTGTGTGGGAGTGAGTGTGTGTGAGTGTGTGTGAGAGTGAGTGTGTGTGAGAGTGTGTATGAGAGTGAGTGTGTGTGAGAATGAGTGTGTACGAGAGTGTGTGTGAAAGTGAGTGTGTGTGAGTGTGTGTGAGAGTGAGTGTGTGTGTGAGTGTGTGTGAGAGTGAGTGTGTGTGAGAGTGAGCGTGTGTGAGTTTGTGTTAGAGTGAGTGTGTGTGAGAGTGAGTGTGTGTGAGAGTGAGTGTGTGTGAGTGTGTGTGTGTGTGAGAGTGAGTGTGTGTGAGTGAGTGTGTGTGTGAGAGTGAGTGTATGTGAGAGTGAGTGTGTGTGTGTGTGAGTGTGTGAGTGTGTGTGAGAGTGAGTGTGTGTGACTGTGTGTGAGTGTGAGTGTGTGTGAGCGTGTGTGAGATTGAGTGTGTGTGTGAGTGTGTGTGTGTGTGTGTGAGAGTGTGTGTGAGAGTGAGTGTGTGTGAGTGTGTGTGAGTGTGTGAGAGTGAGTGTGTGTGAGTGAGTGTGTGTGTGAATGTGTGTGAGAGTGAGTGTATGTGAGAGCGAGTGTGTGTGAGAGTGTGTGTGAGAGTGTGTGAGAGTGTGTGTGAGAGTGAGTGTGTGTGAGAGTGTGTGTGAGAGTGTGTGAGAGTGTGTGTGAGAGTGAGTGTGTGTGATTGTGTGAGTGTGTGTGAGAGTGAGTGTGTGTGAGAGTGTGTGTGTATGAGAGTGAGTATGTGTGAGAGTGAGTGTGTGTGAGTGTGTGTGTATGAGAGTGAGTGTGTGTGAGAGAGAGTGTGTATGCGAATAAGTGTGTGAGAGTGAGTGTGTGTGAGAGTGTGTGTGTGTATGAGAGTGTGTGTGTGAGAGTGAGTGTGTGTGAGGGTGTGTGTGTATGAGAGTGAGTGTGTGTGAGAGTGTGTGTGTATGAGAATGAGTGTGTGTGAGAGTGAGTGTGTGTGTATGAGAGTGAGTGTGTGTGAGAGAGAGTGTGTATGAGAATGGGTGTGTGTGAGAGTGAGTGTGTGTGAGAGTGTGTGTGTATGAGAGTATGTGTTTGAGAGTGAGTGTGTATGAGAGTGTGTGTATGTGAGAGTGTGTGTATGTGAGAGTGAGTGTGTGTGAGAGTGAGTGTGTGTGAGTGTGTGTGAGAGTGAGTGTGTGTGAGAGTGAGTGTGTGTGAGTGTGTGTGTGTGAGAGAGTGAGTGTGTGTGAGAGTGAGTGTGTGTGAGTGTGTGTGAGAGTGAGTGTGTGTGAGAGTGTGTATGAGAGGGAGTGTGTGTGAGAATGAGTGTGTATGAGAATGTGTGTGAAAGTGAGTGTGTGTGAGTGTGTGTGAGAGTGAGTGTGTGTGTGAGTGTGTGTGAGAGTGAGTGTGTGTGAGAGTGAGCGTGTGTGAGTTTGCGTTAGAGTGAGTGTGTGTGAGAGTGAGTGTGTGTGAGAGTGAGTGTGTGTGAGAGTGAGTGTGTGTGAGTGTGTGTGTGTGTGAGAGTGAGTGTGTGTGAGTGAGTGTGTGTGTGAGAGTGAGTGTATGTGAGAGTGTGTGTGTGTGTGTGTGAGTGTGTGAGTGTGTGTGAGAGTGAGTGTGTGTGAGTGTGTGTGAGTGTGAGTGTGTGTGAGCGTGTGTGAGATTGAGTGTGTGTGTGAGTGTGTGTGTGAGTGTGTGTGAGAGTGTGTGTGAGAGTGTGTGTGAGTGTGTGTGAGTGAGTATGTGTGAGTGAGTGTGTGTGAATGTGTGTGAGAGTGAGTGTATGTGAGAGTGAGTGTGTGTGAGAGTGTGTATGAGAGGGAGTGTGTGTGAGAATGAGTGTGTATGAGAGTGTGTGTGAAAGTGAGTGTGTGTGAGTGTGTGTGAGAGTGAGTGTGTGTGTGAGTGTGTGTGAGAGTGAGTGTGTGTGAGAGTGAGCGTGTGTGAGTTTGCGTTAGAGTGAGTGTGTGTGAGAGTGAGTGTGTGTGAGAGTGAGTGTGTGTGAGTGTGTGTGTGTGTGTGAGAGTGAGTGTGTGTGAGTGAGTGTGTGTGTGAGAGTGAGTGTATGTGAGAGTGTGTGTGTGTGTGAGTGTGTGAGTGTGTGTGAGAGTGAGTGTGTGTGAGTGTGTGTGAGTGTGAGTGTGTGTGAGCGTGTGTGAGATTGAGTGTGTGTGTGAGTGTGTGTGTGAGTGTGTGTGAGAGTGTGTGTGAGAGTGAGTGTGTGTGAGTGTGTGTGAGTGAGTGTGTGTGAGTGAGTGTGTGTGTGAATGTGTGTGAGAGTGAGTGTATGTGAGAGTGAGTGTGTGTGAGAGTGTGTGTGAGAGTGTGTGAGAGTGTGTGTGAGAGTGAGTGTGGGTGAGAGTGTGTGTGAGAGTGTGTGAGAGTGTGTGTGAGAGTGAGTGTGTGTGATTGTGTGAGTGTGTGTGAGAGTGAGTGTGTGTGAGCGTGTGTGAGTGTGAGTGTGTGTGAGTGTGTGTGAGAGTGAGTGTGTGTGAGTGTGTGTGAGAGTGTGTGTGAGTGTGTGTGAGAGTGTGTGTGAGAGTGAGTGTGTGTGAGAGTGAGTATGTGAGAGTGAGTGTGTGTGAGAGTGAGTGTGTGTGAGAGTGTGTGAGAGTGTGTGTGAGAGTGAGTGTGTGTGAGAGTGTGTGTGAGAGTGTGTGAGAGTGTGTGTGAGAGTGAGTGTGTGTGATTGTGTGAGTGTGTGTGAGAGTGAGTGTGTGTGAGAGTGTGTGTGTATGAGAGTGAGTATGTGTGAGAGTGAGTGTGTGTGAGTGTGTGTGTATGAGAGTGAGTGTGTGTGAGAGAGAGTGTGTATGCGAATAAGTGTGTGAGAGTGAGTGTGTGTGAGAGTGTGTGTGTGTATGAGAGTGTGTGTGTGAGAGTGAGTGTGTGTGAGGGTGTGTGTGTATGAGAGTGAGTGTGTGTGAGAGTGTGTGTGTATGAGAATGAGTGTGTGTGAGAGTGAGTGTGTGTGAGAGTGTGTGTGTATGAGAGTGAGTGTGTGTGAGAGAGAGTGTGTATGAGAATGGGTGTGTGTGAGAGTGAGTGTGTGTGAGAGTGTGTGTGTATGAGAGTATGTGTTTGAGAGTGAGTGTGTATGAGAGTGTGTGTATGTGAGAGTGTGTGTATGTGAGAGTGAGTGTGTGTGAGAGTGAGTGTGTGTGAGTGTGTGTGAGAGTGAGTGTGTGTGAGAGTGAGTGTGTGTGAGTGTGTGTGTGTGAGAGAGTGAGTGTGTGTGAGAGTGAGTGTGTGTGAGTGTGTGTGAGAGTGAGTGTGTGTGAGAGTGTGTATGAGAGGGAGTGTGTGTGAGAATGAGTGTGTATGAGAGTGTGTGTGAAAGTGAGTGTGTGTGAGTGTGTGTGAGAGTGAGTGTGTGTGTGAGTGTGTGTGAGAGTGAGTGTGTGTGAGAGTGAGCGTGTGTGAGTTTGCCTTAGAGTGAGTGTGTGTGAGAGTGAGTGTGTGTGAGAGTGAGTGTGTGTGAGTGTGTGTGTGTGTGAGAGTGAGTGTGTGTGAGTGAGTGTGTGTGTGAGAGTGAGTGTATGTGAGAGTGAGTGTGTGTGTGTGTGAGTGTGTGAGTGTGTGTGAGAGTGAGTGTGTGTGAGTGTGTGTGAGTGTGAGTGTGTGTGAGCGTGTGTGAGATTGAGTGTGTGTGTGAGTGTGTGTGTGAGTGTGTGTGAGAGTGTGTGTGAGAGTGAGTGTGTGTGAGTGTGTGTGAGTGAGTGTGTGTGAGTGAGTGTGTGTGTGAATGTGTGTGAGAGTGAGTGTATGTGAGAGTGAGTGTGTGTGAGAGTGTGTGTGAGAGTGTGTGAGAGTGTGTGTGAGAGTGAGTGTGTGTGAGAGTGTGTGTGAGAGTGTGTGAGAGTGTGTGTGAGAGTGAGTGTGTGTGATTGTGTGAGTGTGTGTGAGAGTGAGTGTGTGTGAGCGTGTGTGAGTGTGAGTGTGTGTGAGTGTGTGTGAGAGTGAGTGTGTGTGAGTGTGTGTGAGAGTGTGTGTGAGTGTGTGTGAGAGTGTGTGTGAGAGTGAGTGTGTGTGAGAGTGAGTATGTGAGAGTGAGTGTGTGTGAGAGTGAGTGTGTGTGAGTGTGTGTGAGAGTGAGTGTGTGTGAGTGTGTGTGTGAGAGTGAGTGTGAGAGTGAGTGTGTGTGAGTGAGTGTGTGTGTGTGTGAGAGTGTGTGTGAGAGTGAGTGTGTGTGTGAGAGTGAGTGTGTGTGAGAGTGAGTGTGTGTGTGAGTGTCAGTGTGTGTGAGAGTGTGTGTGAGTGAGTGTGTGTGACAGTGTGTGTGAGAGTGTGTGTGTGTGAGTGTGTGTGAGTGTGAGTGTGTGTGAGAGTGTGTGTGAGAGTGAGTGTGTGTGAGTGTGAGTGTGTGTGAGAGTGTGTGTGAGAGTGAGTGTGAGAGTGAGTGTGTGTGAGTGAGTGTATGTGTGTGTGTGTGAGAGTGTGTGTGAGAGTGAGTGTCTGTGTGAGTGTGAGTGTGTGTGAGAGTGTGCGTGAGAGAGAGTGTGTGTGAGAGTGTGTGTGAGAGTGAGTGTGTGTGAGAGTGTGAGTGTATGAGAGTGAGTGTGTGTGAGAGAGAGTGTGTATGAGAATGGGTGTGTGTGAGAGTGAGTGTGTGCGAGAGTGTGTGTGTATGAGAGTAGGTGTTTGAGAGTGAGTGTGTATGAGAGTGTGTGTATGTGAGAGTGTGTGTATGAGAGAGTGAGTGTGTGTGAGAGTGAGTGTGTGTGAGAGTGTGTGTGAGAGTGAGTGTGTGTGAGAGTGAGTGTGTGTGAGTGTGTGTGTGTGAGAGAGTGAGTGTGTGTGGGAGTGAGTGTGTGTGAGTGTGTGTGAGAGTGAGTGTGTGTGAGAGTGTGTATGAGAGTGAGTGTGTGTGAGAATGAGTGTGTATGAGAGTGTGTGTGAAAGTGAGTGTGTGTGAGTGTGTGTGAGAGTGAGTGTGTGTGTGAGTGTGTGTGAGAGTGAG